>NW_022196897.1:140005512-140026447 GCF_008632895.1 Mastomys coucha
ATATGTTTAGGAGGCCCTCTCTTACATATGGTAGGGTTTTAGGGGGTTCAGAACAACCTCAGGAGGACCTATGCCCTCGCCTCTGACTAACTTGAAAGTTCTGTAAGAGCAAGTGTTATTTATAGATGAAGGTAAGGCGCATTAGATAAGACAATGGGTGGCCATTGCTCTGGGTTAAGTTCTGGTATTAGGCCCCAGCAGGTCAATCTGAACTAGAACTGACTCCCTCATGAGGAGCATATTCACTAAGGTTGGAAGCCACCTGGGTCCACTGGTTCCCATTGGCCTTTAGTTTTGTAAAACTATCAGTACATCCTGGGACATGTTTGAATCCTGGACCACATCTAGTTGCTCAGTCCCTCCTGGTGAGCTGGCTATTTGATTATGGAGTCTACTAGATCCTGGCAACCCTGGCTGGGCCAGTCTTATTTGTGCCAATTCATGTTTGGAGATGGAGTTCTGTTGAGTCTGTCCATTTGTATTGGTGGGGCTCCATCCAAGTGAAGGCAGTTGAGGTCACAGCATTACTGTAAGATACGTAGTCTCTTTCACTACCCAGCAGCAAGCAGAGAGATGCCATTTGAAGATGTGCGTATGAAAGTCACTTCAGGCAAACCTGTGTGTCCAACAGTCTAGAAACTGAGCACCCCAGGGACAGTCTCCTATTGCCACAAGCACCAATCAGCATACGCAAAAGATATGGGCACCTGCAGTGTCACTGGGCCAGCAGTCCCAGAAGTCTTAAAGGCAGTGTATGGGCCTTGTTGAATGTCTTCCAAGGCCTGCTTCCACAAAAGGCCCCATTCAAAATGGATGTAATTGCAAGCCACCTTGATTAGGGGGACCAACGAAAAGGGCACCTAGGTAGAATACATGTAGTCTTTAGTTCTTAAAACCCCTAGTCTTATCATCAGGCTTGGCTGCCAGCACCCTTTCCTGCTGAGCCATCTCTTCAGCCCAAGTCCATATTAGTGACTATTACCAAGGACAAAAACATTTGTTCCACTACTGGGGAGACATGCATTTGGCTTCTTGTCCATGTGACCCCCTCTAGGAAATGTGCCTACTATTCAAGACCCTGGACGTCATCTGGATGTTAGTTTAGGTTAGGAGTAAAGTCAGTGCTGATTCTGGCTTTTCAGGGTATCCTACTCTCAGGAGGTCATCAATATACTGGGTGACTAGAGCTTTCCTGGTCCTGAGCTTGTGGAAGGTCAAACCCCACCTGCAGGTCGCATGCTGCAGAGGTAGGTTGTAAGGCTTCATTCAGAAGTACTTTATAGGCAGTGACAGGTAGGCATACATCCCTGTCTCATAAGGAGGTGGAGAAAATGGCACTAACCAAGCCAATAACGGTATATTAATCTCTAGTGGGGGTAACAGTGATAGTGCCTGCCATCTCAGGGCCAAAGGCGTCTGGTTGGTTGTAGCCCACAGCAGCCTCCATGCCCTGGAAACCTTGTGAACCAAAACAGCCTTTCCATAGTAACAAGGTTGTTGGTGACACTCCTGCCTCAGTAAGTACTGGATAACCAAAGGAGGCATCTCATTTCCCTCCAGCATACTTTTTGCTGACTAGAGCTCAGCTGGCAGGCCTCCGCGTTTGGCTCAAATCCCTAACCATGAGCAGACATATTCCCTCGGGGGCTGGTGGTGTTCTGCTCCACAAACAGTCTAATCTGTGTTGCACTCAGCAACAGGAACTGTAGTCACCAGCGCTCAAAACCACCCAAAGGCCCCACCCATAAGCACATAAGCACTACAGGCAGAAAAAACACCCTGGGTCAGCAAAGTATCCCAAACTACCTGATGTCACCAGTTTCCATTGTCTCCTAAGGAGACTGGAAGCAGCAATATGCAAACGCCACAGGAAAAGTCTGCATCCTCCTCCAGTCTCTCTGCATCTTAGCAGGGTAACAAGGCCACTCTTGGTCCCGTCCCTGAGAGCACCATGCAGCCTGAGACGTGTCCTTATCAAAGAAGTACCCATCAGGCTGTGGTGTGAGACTTCTCTGACCTTTTGCCCATATCTGACCCTTCACTATCAAATCTCTTCCTCAGAAAATAACCTGATTTTAAGTCTCCTTCTCATTAAGACTGTAAGTCATTCATCAAGGCGTGAAAACAGGTCTCAGTAGGGGATCTCGAGCAACAAAGACTAAGAAGAGTTCCCTGCTGGGAACCTGCCTGCTCCAGGTGTCTTCTGGGAGGTGATGAGAGTCTGTGCTCCCCCACCGTTACCCTTGTAAAGCCAAAGGTTCTCCAGCACTTCAACCAGTCACCCTCTCCCCCACTGCTGACCCTCACTGGGAGCAGTGACCTACCATTTGACAGTGCCATGGCTTGTTTCCTTAGTAATTGCTAATTGTGCCAGACCACTGAATAGTGCCACACCAACTCCAGTAGAATCTGTGTGACAAGTTCCATAGACTGAGGTGAAAACTTCAAAAGAAGGAGGCCTCCTGGAACAAGTTGTGGAACTCTTGGCCGGAGCAAAATATTGAGCCATAGTTCTCATGGCAATCTATGTGTTTTGTTTTCTCTTATTCCTTTTCTTATTTACGTCATGTTCCTGGTAGCCTAGGATAAGATCTTAAGTGAGAATAGTGGGTAAGAAAACATCCCTTGGGATGGGGTCACTGGCTATGACCTTATCTCCAGGGAAACCAACGCTTTACTTCATAAATCATTTCCAAAATTATATAATAGTATTATGATAGATAAAAACTTTCCCAAGAATAAAATCTCATATGGCTACATGTGTGTCATCAGAGGTGGGCTTTGGTATATGGTAAAGAAAGCCTTAAATAAAGAGACTTAAAATAATTTAAATTTATGCATTGAAGATTTATAAAGGAAAAAAATCAGGCATTAGATATTAAACAATAATTGATCATAAAGATTTATTAACCTGCTCTTGGAAATACGCCACTAGCCTTGGATGACTGTCCCCACTGAATACATCCTTCCAGAGTTATGACATTTGGATGATTTCTATTGTGCCAAATAATAATGATGTTACCTGTTCTACTTGTGATTCACTGAATACATCTTCTCAGAGTTGTAATGCTTGGATGATTTTTGTGCTTTTCTGTGCCAAATGATAATGATGGTATTCATGATTGCTTCACTGAACACATCTTCTAAGAGTTGTAATATTTGTTTATATATATGTATATATATATGTATGTGTATATATATATACATATATGTATGTGTATATATATATACATATATATATATATATGTATATATATATATATATATACCCCTGCTTGAGAGCTGCAAAATACACTCAGATTCAAACTACCTCTGTGTTTGTTTCTGTTTGTCACCGTCGAATCCTTACCCACCTAGCCTTCAAGGACCCTCATCCCAGGGACCTCCCCATACCCATTTGGGGTGGTCTGTGGCAGAACAGAACAGCACATCTAGTCACCAACTCCAGAGCAGAGTTTAAACACTTCTACCCAATGACATCTTCAAGGAAGACACAAGAGGGTCGGGTGATGCCTGGGACAATGCTGGGTTGGTTTCTAGACACTGGCAAACATCTGGACAAATCAATGAGATTTATTTAGGCTCACAGTTCCAGAGACTCACACTTTTAGAGGTTTCAGGGCATCATAGTGGGAATGATACGGCTGTGTAGATCAGAAAGCAGAGGAAGCATGCCTGTGCTAACAGATTTCCTTCTGTCACCCAGTAATGACTCCCAGCCTATCCACACTAAGGTCAGGTCTCTTCCCTCCTTAGAAGTCTCTGGAATGACCTTCACAGACATACTTATGGTTGCACTTCACTAATCATATGGGTGCTTCTCATCCAGTCAAGAGGTCAGGATGACGCATCACGAATGCTTTACATACACGGGAGAGGAAGAGGGAGACCACGCCAGCAACTAACCATGCATGCCACTGCTGTGCCACAAAGGCTCCTGTCCTTCCCCCATGGAGTCTGCAAATCTGAAAACTGGGGCCACAGCTGAAGCCATTAATGCATACACTGAAGCAGAGTGAAGAACAAACCAGAAGGGTTTCCCTGCAAGGCGCGAGCCCTGTGCCCTCCTGGGATGTGAGGCAGGCAGAAAGATGGGGTAGATGTGGGCTGAGGGAAGGAAAAGCTATCCTTGCTCAGAAGTATGGTTGAAGCCTCTCCACCGCTGAGAGTAAGTCCAGCACAGGTAATATTTTCTGTGTAGGTTGCTAGAACATCAAGATCATCTGTCTTTTACATAGAAATATTCTCGGGTGAGAATGCTAGAATATTAATAAGTCATGTTTAAGGCCTGGGTGTATACAGCCTCAAGTAGAGCCTCAGTGCTTTCCTGGGCATTTTCAGAGAATCTCACAAAAGAACACTATGAGCTTTTGTATACACAATGATACAGTAACTTCTGCATCACTGGGATCTACAGTGCTATTTATTCACCGTAATCTTCATCTGATGCACCTCAGGAACCACTCTGTTACCTCTTCTCAATTCCTTGACAACCCTTCAAATAAAAAAAAAAAAATTTCAAAACCCACCAGAGTTGTATATATGGCGGTTATACGGATGGTGAAGCCTGGCTATGCTTGCAAGGCGCTGCTCCATGTTCTTGCATATGCCTCGCTTTTTATCCTGAATTCTTCTCATAACGATCATGTGTAAATCTCTCCTAAGAAGCTCCTTTTTAACAAACTCCAGTTCTGCTTCACACAAGCTCCTAATGAAATCCAAGGATCCGGTTTTATATGAGTGCAGAGCCTGAAGAGGAAAAGGAAGTCTGTAAGCTGCTGCAGGCAACGGCATGGAACCATAAGCAGAGAAGTGGGTGGAAGAGATAGTCCAGTGGTTAAGAGCACAGGCTGCTCTCCCAGAGGACCATACAGCAGCTCACAACTGTCTGTAACTTCCATTCCAAGGGATCTGACACTCTTACACAGATATACATGCTGGCAAAACACCAATGCACATTTAAAAAAAAAATTAAGTATGAAAAGCTATGGAAGTGTCCCAGGCCTGAGACTCATTCTTAACATGGCCAACCAAAGAGTCAAAACACGGTATGCAAAAGAATGCCTCTCTCAATATGACTAAGAAGCCACACACTACAAAGAATAGAAGCTTACAGAATTAGTTGGGAAAAGTCATTAGACAACACCTAAAATAACAGTAACAACAACAAAAAGAAAACTCTGGAAAGGAGGAATAATCCAATTTGCAAAGTGGTTTGTATTATATTTTTTTAAATACAAGGCACAGAGATACAAATCAGGAGCTGCAGAAATGGCTCGCTGGTTAAGAACATTTATTGCTCTTAGAAGGACCTGATTTTGGTTCCCAGCCTCCACATGGTGGCTCACAACCATCTGTAATTCCAGTTCCAGAGGATCTGATGACCTTTTCTGTCCTCCATTAGCATTATGTGCATGTGGTGCCCATAGGCATATATAGATAAAACATTCACACATGTAAAATATAATAATAGTTGTTTTATTTGTAAAGGTATGAGACACACAAAGAAACAAGGAAATATGATCCTGAAGGTCCCCAGATGCTGAATTTAACTACACAAAGACTTAAATTTCTATTTTTAATTTGTTCAATAAACGCGCATCTAAAAATCTGTTTTTGGGACTGGAGAGGTGTCTCAGCAGTTAAGAGCACTGACTGCTCTTCTGAAGGTCCTGAGTTCAAATCCCAGCAATCACATGGTAGCTCAAAACCATCTGTAATGGGATACGATGCCCTCTTCTGGTGTCTGAAGGCAGCCACAATGTACTCATATACATAAAATAAATAAATATTTAAAGAAAGAGAGAAACAGATAGAGAGAGAAAAAGAAGGAAAGAGAGAGAGAGAGAGAAGGAAAGAAAGAAAGAAAGAGAGAGAGAGAGAGAGAGAAAGAAAGAAAGAAAGAAAGAAAGAAAGAAAGAGAGAGAGAGAAAGAAAGAAAAGCAACAGAAAGGGTCTCTAGCACAAGCTGACAACAAAACTCCCTACATAAGCAAGGACGACCTTGAACTTCTGATCCTCCTGCCTCCGCCTCCCAAGGGCTGGGATTATAGGAAGGTACCACCACGGCCATACCACCTCTTTTTGCAGCACTACAGGTGCTGAAAAACTACAGGTTTCCTTCCTACTAGGCAAGCACTCTAACCCTAACCCTAACCCTAACCTATGACCTGCCAACTTTCTGCAAGAAACTTATTTTGAATGTGATTGGTGTCCAGCTGGATACTGATGGCAAATACACTCATCACTTTACTTAAGTTAATTGATGGCCCCTGGAGTAGGTTTGTAGATTTACCGAAGCAAACATAGATGAGAATGTAGCTCAACAGTAGAATGTGTGTTAAGCAGGCCCAAGGCCCAGATTCCATCCTCTGTACTAGCAATAAAAACTGATGAATACCTGCCCCCAGGCTCTGGACTCAGTGGTTCACTGTGGTGAATTAGGCAGGGGCTGGGGCAGCATGGTTTGGAAGATGGTAAGGTGGTGATGGTTCAACCATGGTGGCTTGCCATACCACCCTATTGAAAAAGACTATGAGATTCTCCACAGCACTGGCACAGGCTCCAGTGGCCACTAACAGAAGATCTGGAGAAAGATCAATGGAAGATACTGGTTTGGGAAGATCATGGCTCCATGATGGAAGCTGGAAACTGTGGTTGTCTCTAACGTGAGTTTGCTCCGCGAGCCGAGGCATCCAAGCATCACCCAACTATGAAGTCCTTGCTCTAGATGCTTTTCTGCTGGGATAAGATGCCATTGATGCAGGACAGCCAGGGCATCCAGATGCTGAGGCGGGCAGTGAGGAGTGGTGTTGATGACTGGGAGGAGGGGCAAAAGCAGCTTACTTTTGGTAAATTTTCTCTTTCTTTAATTCTTTGCTAGTCTGTGGCCAAAAGCAGCTGACTTCTGGTGATTAACTCCTGCTGATAGCAGCAGGGGATTAAGAAAAAAGTCTTAGCTTCTCTCTGGCCCAAGGGCCCCCTGCTGGCCAGGCAAGAAGCTCATTAACTCTTTGTGAGCCAGAGAAAGAAAGAAAAGGAAGATAGGGAGAATTGAAGCACACATATAGATACACACAGATGCACACACACTTTGGCCAGGTCCAACCACCTGTCTCCACAATTGCACAAGTTTTCATGCATACTTACATTCATGCACATATACCTACACATATATGTATATATCTACATACATATAGACAAACATATACATATATACATTTGGTGGATGGGACTGAGCCCCAAATGCCACACTTTATTCCTTCTCTCTGGCCTTCTTATACCTTCTTAGACAAAAGTTCTTTATAAAATTATAAAATGTTACACAAAAGAGGAGTTACAGAAGAATGTCAATAGCAAGTTTAAAGCAGTGTTTTATTCTATAAGCTCGTTATAAGTTCAGAGCAACAGTTTCACATGGCCTTTCTTTATCATGGTGCATACCTGTGGCCTCATCCTTGGACCTGACCTAGAATGAATGTTCTTCCTTGATCACAAATCTGTCCTGAGCCTATTTCTCTTCTAAGTGTAGTTATGAAAGCTCATTGTATTCCTTATCATGCAGCCTTTACTTACTATTCTATGAGGAGGTAGCACATTCTATTTTTATTACATTTTCTAGCAAAACAACTAAAACCATGTCCTTAAACTTTCTTCTTAAAATTATTTGAATCAAAAATCAGGAATACTATAAAGTAATTAATTCATCTAAACTGCATTAATTTATGAAAGTTCATCTTCATGTTGACCTTATTGGGAAATTTGCCCAATAGGGTAGGCTGATGCCCGGGCATCATTAGGCTATGTAATAGTGGCAGGAAAGGCCTATAAGCATCGAGAAACAATCCTGGGATGAAGTCTCTGAGGTTGTGCCTCTCCAGAATGCCCCCATTGAAGTCATATAAAATGGTGGGCCATCTCCAAAAAACTTACTTACTTTCCATAGTCTTTCCTAGATAGCTTCTGTCATACCATAACCAAATGCAACTTACAGGCAAAAAGTCTGTTTTGGTTTATGACTGCAGAGAGTCTATGATGCTGGGGGAGGCATGGCAGCAGACAGCTAGAGCAGGAAACCAGCTGATCACATTTCTAACAACATGCAGGAATACATGAGCCTATGGGGAACCCTTACATTCAAATAACCACAGCCCTGTGCAACATAAAGGAACATTGTGAAGGTACTGGCACCTGACTGGTCTAATTACCGAGAGACCAAAGACAAACAATACCTACATGAAGAGCTTATTCTTGGGATGATGACTGGCCCCAAAAGAAGGTCACAGAGGAAGCTGCTCCCATTGCGCTACACCAGGATCTGGAACTAGTCAATGTCTTCCTGGATGGCAAGCCAAACATCAAGCTCGGACTCTGGGTTAGCTAGACTATTCAACCATGATAAGAATTTTAAATATCTGCTGGCACACCTTATTATATGTCTTCTGAATAAATGAACATTCTATAATTATCATGAAAAATCAGATATCTGGTCCCTGGGTTGTTTAGCCTATCAGTTATATGCATTGATGCCTCCAATGGCTGTGTTTAACCAGAAAGAAGTATATAGAAAAATCTGTAGGCAGATGCAGATGAATCCCAGCTGTGGCTCTGATGAGATGAGTGTGTTACTATGGAGATGTTAAACAGAAAGGATTGCCATGGACCATCTGCAGACATTCTTGAGAGCTGTCTGATGTCTCCATTGATGTAAAAACATGAAGAAGAAATCTTGAGAGGGTGACTCTTAGGACCCCCTGCAGTTTTAAAGGCTTCTGACCTGAAACTGGGGGAAAGGCAGTAATAGAAGTAAGAGCCAGATGGCAAAGCCAAAGGAGGAAGTCCAGGGCAGAAGGAACATGAACAACACACTCAAGAGAGACCTGACATTTCCTAAATGTTTAATTATGTATGTGGGAGGTATGCATTTATATACGTAAGTACCATTGCCCACATAGGCCAGAACACAATGTCTGATTGTCTGGAGCCTGAGGTGGTTGTAAGCTAGCCAACACAATGGGTGCTGGGAGCTGAGCCTAAGTCTTCCACCAGAGCAACAAGTGCTCTTAGCTTCTAAGCCATCTCTTCTGCTCCAGTCCAGGGATCCTTCACCCTCCATCCCTAATACTTAAGAAGAAAGTTCACTTTACCATAAGAAGTAGAGAAGATAATGAGAAATGAGAATGCAGAGAACACTCACTTCCAACCCAAGTACAAGGACCAAAGAGGCTACT
Organism: Mastomys coucha; assembly: GCF_008632895.1. Lineage (NCBI taxonomy): Eukaryota > Metazoa > Chordata > Mammalia > Rodentia > Muridae > Mastomys > Mastomys coucha. Next base: position 140,014,743 of record NW_022196897.1, read on the forward strand.
TGCGGCCCAGCCACACACTCACACAGTTAGATATTAGAAGACCTAAGCAGATGGATTCTGTGAAATAGGCCAGGAGAAATGGGAGAGAGGGAGAGGGAGAAGGAGAGAGAGAGAGGGGGAGAAGGAGAGAGAGAAGGAGAGAGAGAGAGAAGGAGAGGGAGAGAGAGAGAAAGAGAGAGAGAAGGAGAGAAGGAGAGAGAGAGAAAGAGAGAGAGAGAAGGAGAGGGAGAAGGAGAGAGAGGAGAGAGAGAGAGAGAGAAGGAGAGGAGAGAGAGTACAAAAGAGAGAGAGAAAGAGAGAGAAAGAGAGAGAGAGAAAAAGAGAGAGAGAGAGAGAGAGAGAAGGAGAGAAGGAGAGAGAGAGAGAAATGTTGTTGAAGTCCAGATTTGCTAAAGGAACAAAGCCAACAGATGATATGATGTATACAAATTCCAACACCCACATTGGGCAGCTCCCAAATCTCTGTAACTTTAGCTCCGAGAGCTTCAATACCCTCTTCTGGTCTCTATGGGTATTCAAATACATGTGTGCATACACTCACCATAACATACATGCACTGATATGTGCGAATACATGCACAAATAAAATAATATATAAACATACATGCTCATGTGATTATGTACATCATATGTGTGCATATGCCAGAGGAAAGCACTAGGCATCAGGCCTGTTGGAACTAGAGTTTATGGGGTAGGTGCCAGGATCCAAACCTGGGTCCCCTACAAGATCTATAAACACTCTTAGCCATAAGCTATCTCCCCAAATAAATATTTATTAGAAGTAGGAGGCATGATGTGGGAAATCAAAGGGCAAGCAAATGTCGGGAGGCTGTCTCCATCTCTCAGCACACTGATTAGGAGAAGGACCAAGTATGAATGTCCCTCTGTCCTGCTACCACCTCATGCTTGGACCCCAGTTCTTACTCCACCCACAGGATTCTGAGGACCTGGCACGTGTTTGGTTCTGCCACTGTTTGCATGCTATTATGACTTCTGGCTCTGCCCTGTCCTTTCTGGGTCACTTGTCCTAGCCAGACCTCAGTTTTCTCCTCTGTAAACAAGAAGCACAATGTGAAGAGCTACACATATGCATGTGCAAACACATACACCTACACACACTGTGTGTGTGGTGTGTGGTGTGTGTGTGTGTGTGTGTGTGTGTGTGTGTGTGTGTGTGTGTAGAATTGAAGGATAGTTGGGAAGACCATATGTAGTATGAGCAAAATATCACCAAATGGAGCAAAGGATGAGACCAGGGAAAGATGAGACTGGGAGCTAAGAATGAAGTTCCTGGCACAGCCACACTTGGCTGCTCCCCTCGCATTCCAAACCTGATCTTCCTGACACTCATGAGCATGGATCTCCAAGCTAAGCCTCATGCATGGGACCGTGAAGTCTTTAATAAGCTGCCATCTCGAGTTTTCTTGCTTAGCTTGTGGACAAACAGCTGACTTGACTCATCTGTTAGTGCGATTGGTAATTACTCACTTTGCAGAACCCTGAGGAACACGGGCCGATTGCAGAATTCTGGATTATCTAGAAACCCATCATCTAATCTCACGTTTCCTGATTCCTGTTCTATAAAAGAGGCTATCACCTCCTCAGCAAAGACAGGTAGGAGAGGAGCCCAGGACGGCCGCTGAGACCTTGAGACTCAGGTAAGACCTGACCCATCCTCTGCTCCACCACTCTGGGTAGCAGGAGGCCGGGGCTTTACTCCTGCCAGATGGTGCTGTCACTGGGGACCTAACAACAAAACCAAACACCAACACTAACACCCTTATCAAGGGCAAGGACTGGCCATTTCCTAGAGAGGGCAACACTGATAAAGCAGTGAGCTTACTCCATGTGCCCTAAGTAAGAACTCTAGAGAAGACATTTTTAACAAGGTTACCATCACCGGGTAAGAAGCTGCCTGTGGTCATGTGAACTTTTTGGCTCTTGATGGTATCCAAGACCATCACAGCCTGAAAACAGACCAAAGAACCATCCCTTGGCAGCGATGAGGGCCGAGCAGTTCAAGTCTTTAGCCTCTGCCGTGGAGGAGCCTCTTCATCCACACTGAAGAACAGGGCTGAGGGCAATGGGTCAGGCCACCACAGTCACATCCCACAGCCCCAGAGTAAACTTGATGGTCACTTAATTAAACAGAAGCTTCTGTCTCAGGCAGGAGTGACTTCAGAGCCTCTCACAGCTGCAACTAGTGACCTTGGGGGAAGCTGCCTAGAGTCACTAGGGCTGTGCTCCAAACTGCAGTAGGGGTTGTCTGTGCCCACATCTGAGGATGTGGTGACGATGAAGTTGGTGACTGAACCCATCTGCCTGTGGCCTGGGACAGACTACCAATGGCAGTGTTAGTTATTATTGCTGGTTATCAGCCCCTGGGGTTCTTGGGAGAATCATGGCAATCCCGTCCCCTGGGGTCAGTGTGTGCAGTGCAGAGAATCCTATGATACCTGTACCACAGAGAACTTGTCATTCTGTCTGCAGACACCAAGAGAGATGTTTCTAGTTGGGAGCCTCGTTGTCCTCTGTGGCCTGCTGGCCCAGAGCACAGCCCAGCTGGCAGGCATGCCCTGTCCTCTGGGCCAAGATCTGCCCATGTCCATGGGTCACTGTCGGTCCTTGCACGTGGGCCAGACCCTGCCCTACTATGGAGTGACTCCAGTTGTGTCTACGTATCCTTCAGACCATCTTGCTAGAAACTTTAGAGATGGTGAGTCTTTAACGGTCTCTTTCAGGGGTGTGTGTGTGTGTGTGTTTCCATGTAGATGTTCTAGTCTATCCAACTTCTCAATCATAGGAAGCCAGTCATCCATGAGAAAGGGGGTCTGAGGCTCTAGAGCAGCAGTTCTAAACTTTCCTAATGCTGCAGCTCTTGAAGACAGTTCCTCCTGTTATGGCGACCCCTTAACTCCTAAAATTATCTTTGTTATTACTTCATAACTGTAACTTTGCTACTTTATGAGTCATCATGTAAATATGTGTTTTCTGATGGTCTTAGGCATCCCTTGTGAAAAGTCTCCACCTCAAATCCCCAAAGGTGTCTCCACCCACAGGTTAGGAACCACTGTCCTAGAGTTGCCAGATATGAGCCCTGAGATTCTCTGCTTTGTAGCTTTCAGACATGGCCTGCTGTCTGGGGGGGTTCTGAGCTTTGTGGAGCACATACCACTCTTGAACTACGTGAGACCTGCAGGAAACAATGCCGGTGGCCTGGTCGGGGTGCTTGGAAAAGTGATTTCATCAATCCCTCTCTTGAACAACATCCTTGAGTGAGTTACCTAATGTAGGAATTTCATCCCTGACAGCCCCAAGCAACAGCCAAACAGAAGGAGAAGGATGGGTTGAGCATAGAGCCAGGGTTCGTCCCCAGGCCCCTCTCCACTCTGGCAAAGATGGTGACCCTTTTTTGCACCCGTCGTTGCCCCAGTCCTAAGGCACATCCTGGGCACCTGTGAAAAGCCTTCCATGTCAAGTCCATAATCCCCAGTTCTCAGATGGAAAAACTGAGGCACAGAGATGTGCCTGTGGTCACATATCTAGGATGATACAGTCAGGAATCTAACTCAGAGAAGCTCCAAGCTTTGCCACCCACTGTGGTTACTGTGTCTATCCCACCAAGGGAATGTGAACCGTTACTAGGCTACCCTCCCCATCTGTATCACCTGTGCCTGAGACTTGACATGGTACTTCCCATGACGGCTTTCTACAAGCTTTGCCACCCACTGTAGTTACTGTGTCTATCCTACCAAGGGAATGTGAACAGTCACTAGGCTACCCTCCCCATCTGTATCTCCTGTGCCTGAGACCTGACACGGCACTTCCCATGATAGCTTCCTAGGCACAAAGCCACACTGGGGAGCCTGTTGCAGTGATCACATACCCAAGCCTGAGTCCTTAGTAAGACTGGACCAAAGCAAAGCCATTGCCAAGATTCCCAGCCTCCCAGGCCTTTGCTTCCTAGAGATAGTCAGATAGACTGCAGTGCTGGATGACCTGAGGTCAGGCACCTGCTCTCCTGGGTTTGATTTCTCCATCTGTGAGATGGAAAGACTCTGGAGGAGACCCGAGAAGGTAAACAGGACACCATGGATGGGTCAGAGAAGGCTCCTCTCACCCTTTTGCATTCTTTCTAACTAACTTCCTGCATCTTAAAGGTCATGATAGCTTGAGTAATTTCCATCATCCCTCTTATGCAGGATTTATTCTGGTTGCCCACGTAGCTTCTCTGTGTACTGACAATACATCTGTCGATACATCCATCCTTCCTTTCATCTAACCACTCCCAATTCCATCCACCCTCCCACATATCCAATTGCTAATCTTCCTACCAACTTAAAAGTCAGCCTCTTTCTTTGAAGAGCTCTCAACTAGTATACCCGGTCCCTTTCCTCAAATATCTCCTAGACTCGAGGTAAACAGAGGTCCAGGCATGTTGGGATCTGATCCGGAAGGAAGTTGGAAGTGATAGGGATATGGCTCAGAACCCAGGGTGGTTCTGATCCAAGACTGTCCTCACATCTTCCTCATCTCAGGTGGCTAGCTCTCCCTCTGTGATGAGTAGATGTAGTTAAAGATGGTTCCCAGTCTGAGCCTGACATGCTAATGTTTCTCCCTGATCAGCATAAAAGTCACTAATCCCCAGCTACTGGAAATCGGTCTTGTGCAGAGCAGTGATTTCCATCGCCTCTATGTCACCATCCCACTGGGCTTTGATCTCAAAGTGAACACGTGAGTAGATTCCAAGGCAGGTAGGGGTGGGGGATGACTCACAAAGGGAGTTGGCTATGGAAAGCTGCAAAGGCCTGACCCTTGAACCTTACCTATTTGATGTTGTGTTGAATAAACTCCAGTCATATGGAAAACACACTTGGCCTCTCTGAGCCTTGGTTTCCCCTAATGGGAACAGAGATCAATATCACTGTTGCAAAACGAAGTAAGGTGATCCTGACACTCCTGCCAAGAAGAAACCCTCCACCTTGAAATGTGAGAGGCCAGATGCCAACAGAGATGTTTCTGCCTTCTCTGTCAGACTGGTGGTTGGAAGTCTGTTGGAGATGTCTGTGAAGCTAGATGTCACTGCAGAAGTCTATGCTGTGAGAGATATTTATGGGAGGAGCCGCCTGGTCATTGGTGACTGTATATACCCTCCTGGCACCTTACGTATCTCCTTGCTTAATAGGTAAGGCCAAAGGGTGGGCTTCTCCTACCCAGAGATAGTTGGGTAAAAGATGGAACAAAGGAAGGATGAATGAGTAAGAGGACAGGAAGAAAGATATGTTGGGGGAGGAAGTGTGAATGGATGGGTATATGGGTGGATGGATGGACGGTGGATGAATGGATAGATGGGGGTAGGAGGTGGATGGATGGATGGATAGGTGGATGGATAGATGAGTGGATGGATGGATGAGTGGGTGTGTGGGTGGGTGGATGGGTGGATGGATGGATGAGTAAGTGAGTGGGTGGGTGGATGGGTGGATGGATGAATGAGTGGGTGAATGGGTGGGTGGATGTGTAGATGGATGGATGAGTGGGTGAGTAGATGGGTGGATGGATGATGAGTGGGTGAGTGGGTGGGTGGATGGGTGGATGAATGGATGGATGATGGGTAGGTGGATGGGTGGATGGTAAAATGTTTGGTGGATAGGAAACAGATGTATAGGCAGATGTATGAATAGGTAAGTAAATGAATAAATAAATGGTTACTTACCTGTTACTAAACCAAAATAACCAATTTAATGTTGGCTAGGCCATATAGAAAAAGGTTTAAGACCACCTTTTATAACCTGATGGGGAGATCCAGAGAGCCTCTGACATAAACCTGGTCAGTGTTCCTCCAATTTGGTCCCACCTTGTTTATCTATAACACAAGACTATATGAGATTATTAATAGAATCCTACTAAGAGGTATTAGATGTAGAGCCCATCTTGATTGCTTGTTTCAGTTGCCTGTCCATATCATGGGAAGGCCCAAGTATACATAGTGTATAGGGCCTGTCCATATCATGGCCCAAAATTACTGAATACATATATTGGGCTTTGCATGAATTGTTTCATCAAGTCTCCATGACAACTACATTCTAAGTACTTTTCATGCATTCATGGATTCCACAGTCTTGTCCCTGACGTGTATTTGTTCTGTGCTCATCTGTGCATGCACCACTGGGTCGTAACTCTCTTCATCTAGGATCCTTGCTGTTCATCTGCCATGGACAGAAGTAGGGAAGGCCTGGTCTCAGCTATAAGTATGCATAGTGACTGCTGAACTTCTCCAGCCCAACCCCAAGCCTCTGAGTCACATTCATGCCTTTTCTCTTCCAGACTTGGGCCCCTGCAAAACCTTATAGACAGCCTCACAGACATCTTGACTAGAGTCATTCCTGGCCTGGTGCAGGGTGTGGTAAGTGACAGTCCCCTACTCCCTGGGTCTAAGAATTCTTAGGTTGAGCTACTCTGTCTGTCCTGTGATCCAGCTGTCTGTGTTAACCCTTTCTACTCCTCCAAACACCTTGGTTGACTTCTTATGGACTGTAGAAAGTATCCCACAATGAGCATGCTGCGTCTCCTAGGGTCTCCTTGCAGGAGGTCCTGTGTCTAACTCCCCTCTCTACCCTGGGTCAGGTGTGTCCTCTGGTCAATGGGGTTCTCAGCCTCTTGGATGTCACCCTAGCACATGATGTTGCTGGTAAGTGCTGTTTCCAAGTCCCCTCTCCCTCTAAGGAAGCATCAGTTTCCCATAAGTTTTGTACCTATGCACCATGGAACCACCAGGTCTTATTAGCCACACCCCTCCCCGATTGAGGTGTCTTTGTTTCTATGAATGATCCAGATAAGATTAAGGTAGTGTCTCTTTCCTACTTAGCCTGGCCTGAAAGCAGCTGGGCTGGCTGGGGACGGGGGAACTAATGCTTCTCAACATGTCTAGGTGTGGTGAACATGGCTGGTGCTCCAGAGTCTCAGGGAGCACTCAGGTGCTCCTTGGACTCCTTCTCCTCCAGATTACAACTTTAGCCATTTCTTTTCTAGATGTGCTGCTGCATGGAGTACAACTTGTCATTAAGGCCTAATCTTTCCAAGAAAGGACCTGTCTCTGCTGCGATGGTAAATGCTGTTCCCATTCTCCAGGATTTGTGGATGTGCTGTTGTCCTCTAGGACAGGGAAGTGAGAATCTTGAGACACCAGTGCACACAGCAGCTTTCCAGTGCTACTACCCTGGGCAGTAGGACTTTAACACACGGGTCTGGGGAAAAGATGTTAGATCCAAGTTATAGCAATACCCAAGGAAAGGGACAAATGTGGACACAGACACACAGAGATGTACCTAGTCCTTAGAATAACTGACAGATGGGAGATGGACTGGAGCCACATACAGATTCAAAGAGAAAAATATATGTGGTTATGGGTACACACTCCAGCACATAGACATGACAGTCAAACCCTCATCCACAGGCCACACATATACAGACTCACTAGCCAAGTCCCTGTGGTTAAACATACACACACTCAAACACATGCACAAGGAGCCATAGAGACAGCCTGGGGTCTCAGCATGCTCTTGTCTCTTCAGAGGGCCAATTCCTAACAGGACAGTACTAGTGAGAGTCACTGACATCAGTCTTCCTCCTGATTGAACTCTTCTCCCAACAGAACCATTTCTTGCTGCTCTGTCCACTCCCTCCTGCCCAGCTTACATGGCTCACAGAAGGGGGCCCCATATCCTGGAAAATGGCATGGCCACCTTCTCAAGAAACCTGCTCTCCTCCTTTCTCAGGCTTGATGAATATTCCATGTTCATCACTAAATAAAATGTTTCTTCTTCTGCACTGTGGCTTTCTGTTCCTCCCATCACTTGAGAGGCTCCAGAGAGTCCTGACTAGATGGTCATTTGGACGTCTCATATCACAGGGATGAGAGTTATCAAACAGCTGTGGGCTTGGGTCTAGGTGAATGGGGATTTTGGGTGACTGCCTCCCTGTTCTCACAAGGTATACATGAGGAAGCTGGGAGTGGATAAGCACTCAGGCATAGATGTTCACACACAGTATTACCACACAAAAAGTGATGTGACAAATGAAAGAGATATCTAAGAGCTGGGCAGGATGTGTACAGACATATATGGCTCAGGTCTATATCTCAGGCTGGGGATCCTGGATGTCTTTCTTGAGGTTTATATTACTGTGATAAAACACCATGGCCAGGGCCTGGAGAGATATCTCAATGGTTAAGAACATGTGTTGCTCTTGTAACAGATGTGGGTTTGATGCCTAGAACCCATGTGATGACTCACAGCCATCTATAACTCCAGTGCCAAAATACTCAGTGCCCTCTTCTATTCTGAGGGCACCAAGCACGTACATGGTACACATATGTACATACAAGTAAAATATTCATACACATTTACCAATAAGTAGATAGATAGATAGATAGATAGATAGATATTTAAGATTTATTTTTTTAAAACACCATGACCAAAAGCAACTTGGGAAGGAAAAGGTTTCTTTCACCTAACAGTTTATAAATCCAATAAATCTGTCAGTGAAGGAAACAGGGAAGGAACCAACGGAAACAGGAATGGAATCAGAAGCCATGAAGGAACACTGCTTACTGAATTACTCCTCAACCTGCCTTCTTAGACACTCCAGGACTGCCTGCCTGGGCTGGCCTTACCCCTCCTCTCCACATGAGCTGGCCCTTCCCACATTAATCATTAATCAAGAAAATGAACTAGAGAGGCAGTTTCTCAGTTGAGAGTTCTTCTTCCCAAATGACTCTAGCTTGCCAACCAGCACAACTCACCCTTGGTCAGCTTAACACACAGGTTCATCAATATTCAACTAAAATGTTTCCTTTCTCATTTTTCCCCAAAATGGCATGTAAATATTAAGTATCACAATATAGAACATTCCAACTTTTAAAAGTCTCAGTCTTTAAAAATTCCAACACTCTAAAAAGTTCAGTCTCTCTAAAATAGCGGAACTCTTTCTAAAATTCCAAAAACTGTTTCTTACTCCAAGAGGGAAGAAACAGGCTGCAGTTAGTCAGACTGACAAAAATCGCAGTCTAACAGGGTAAAAGCTCAGTCCCGGATTTCTGGAGCTCAGTTATGATAGTCTAGGCTCCAAAGGGCTTGCCACAAGACAGCCAGTGCCTCTCCGTGGCTTAGGAAAGGGACATTTCACAGCTGCTGACATCCCTGGTGGTCACCCCAGTATGAAACTGGCATCTTCAAAATGTTGGCATCTCCACAGCCATTTGGCTGCACCTTCACCAATAGCCTCTCTCTCCTAGGCTCTCTCTGGGGACTCTGACTCCGCCACACAGTGCCAAGCCTCAACTTCTCTCCATGATCTCTTTATCCTTAGGGCTCTAACTACAACTGAGGCTACACCTTCACCAGTGCCTTCTCACAGACTCTCTTCAGGGACTCAAGTCCTGCCAAAACAAGTATCAACTGTTCCCCCAAGATCCCTTTACTCCTTCAAAACCTTATTATTAGGGGTAACAAGGGCTATATAAACTTTGGGGAGTGGGTAGAGGGATTTCGGGGTAAGTGTACATTATTGGCCAGGGCCAAGGTACCAGAAATGTTTCATTTGCATGAAGATGAATTCTAAGTGCTTGCTGGACATGCCCTTATAGGAAGAGGGAACATTTAATGTGTAATTTGGCCACCAGGCTCTGTGAGTACCTCAGGGGTGGCAGAGGTGGGAAGTCATAAGGCTGATATGTGTTGGGAGATGCAGGCCCAGAACAAGGAAGAAAACAGTCCTACTCCTGTCTATCTCAGAACAAGTCTCAGCCTCACTCTTTTTTTTTTTTTTTTTTTTTTTTTTTTTTTTTTTTTTTTTTTTTTGGTTTTTCAAGACAGGGTTTCTCTGAGTAACCCTGGCTGTCCTGGAACTCACTCTGTAGACCAGGCTGGCCTCGAACTCAGAAATCCACCTGCCTCTGCCTCCCAAGTGCTGGGATTAAAGGCATGTGCCACCACCGCCTGGCTCAGCCTCACCCTTGCTCCAGGCTGGCACTCCCAGCCACACAGCTTTTGGGACCCACAAGCTTCAGATAACCAGGCCACGGATTCTAATTCAAAATATCACCCTCTCATACTTCCCTCTGGAATGTCACAAGCCACACCTCCATCATCCACACTGCTCTTACCCTTCCTATCTTCCAAGTTCCCACAGATCAGTCCACTGAGGTCTGAGCACTCAATGGCTTCCCCAGTCCAAAGCTAAAAGGCCACCACAATGCTCCCCAAAACATGTGGTTAGCTCTGTCACAGCAATACCCCATGGCCTGGCATCAATCCATGACTTAGTCGGGGTTTGTATTGGTGTGATAAAACACCATGACCAAAGCACCTTGAAGAAGAAAGAACTGATTTCAGTTTAGGGCAGGAACTCAAGGTAATACCCTGCTGGAGGCAGCAGGAACTGAAACAAAGGCGGTGGGGCATGCTGCTCATTGGCTTGTCCAGCCTTAGAGACCCGTAAAAGAGTGACTAAGGACTAGTGAGGTACAAAGAACAAATTATATGTATCACCAGACTCAAGAGTAAAAGGACAGAGACGGAAGATTTAAGTAGAAGCTCCCATTGAGAAGTTGAAGTGCTGTACTGTAACACTGTAACAAAATGTAACAAAATGCCTCAGGAAATCAACTTAAAAGGAAAAAAATTATTTTGCCTCATGAGTTCAGAGTTTTCAGTCCATGGTCCACTGGCTCTATTGCTTAGAGCTTTAGTCTCTAAACCTAAATTCTTTAGGCTGTCACAAGACTGACACTATTGCTCACTTTGTAACAACTTGGAAGCAAGAAGAAAGGAAGTCAGAGCCCCAGGCCTCCCCCCAGGGGCATCCTCCTAAAGACCTAACTTTCTCCCACTAAGCCCCACCTCCCTGGTTCCACTGCCTCTTCACAGTCCATAGACTGGAGGAGAGCAAGCAAGCTTTGGAGGACATGTCATATCCAAACTATAACAAGTGTGCCCACAGCCCAGCAAGGGACTTCCTCAAAAACCTGACTGGGAGAGAAGCAGGAAGCTTTTCATGGCCTGCTCTCCAAAGTCACACGCATCACTTTCTCTCCACCTCTCTTCACTAGTATTGAGTCACCAAGGAAGGGAGGATCAAGCTCACCCTCTGGAAGGGAACAGCAGAGCATCTGTGGGCAAGGCTGAAAGCCATCTTCCCTCTCCCTTCCAGACATTCCCGGGAGTGGCCACAGGCACAGGTGGTGTCCCTGCAAGCTGCCCTTTCACCCAGATTCTTCTTTCTTTGAGATGAAATGGCCATGGTGCAAAGTTTGGGTCTTGTGTTGTTGCTTTGATTGTTTACCCCATGGCTGTGTCCCTTCCCGCTCTGTCCAACCAGGTGAGGGCAGACTTGCTCTATGGAGCAGTGAAGAAAAGGTCCCCATACTTCAGTGGTTCTCTCTCTGCCCTGTCTCCCCGCATCCAGGGCCTGTGTGCGCGGCAAGCTCAGGTGGAGTCTGGACAACTCGTGAAGCAACCGTAACCCGTGGAACAGCCAAGTCTTTCTCCATAACCACTCTCTCACCATCTAACTGCAGCAAGAGCAATGCCCCCACTGGGAGGCAGCTTTTCTTGAATACTCTGGGTGAATTCTGGGTGAATGCTCTCTTAGACTCAGAGGTGGGGGCCAGGGAGAGATTCTTTTCATCACATTACCTAAAAAAAAAAA
>NW_022196897.1:140026495-140036936 GCF_008632895.1 Mastomys coucha
AAAAAGTAAACTTACTGGCATCCATCTCTCGTTCGTATCTACTCTTTAGTCACCTTCTATTAAGACACTTGGCTTCTGAGGGTTTTTTAACTTAATCCCATAGGTCTGGTTAGGTGACTCAGCGGGTAGAGGCACCTGTCACTGAGCCTGAAGGCCCGAGGGCTGGGATCAAACCCCAGGTCCTTATTCCTTTTTACAAGCACTGGAAAGACTAAGCCATCTCCTCAGAACCTAGATGTCTTGAAATAAAAAAAAAATGGGGAGCATTTAGAGGAATGTATGAAGAAAATAAAGGAGATGGTGGGGGCTTCTCAAAGCTAAGATCAGCACTAATCGAGCTTCAGAGTGCAGTTGTCTCTGCAACCACAAGAGGGAGCCAATGTACATTCTATTCCCCACTGTAGGCCAAAGGAACTTTTTTACAGTGTGTGTGTGTGTGTGTGTGTGTGTGTGTGTGTGTGTGTGTTCTATATGTTCCACAGAGTACATGTGTATGTCCCAATACAGCTTCCCGGAGTCAGTTCTCTTCCACCATGGGAGTCCCAGTGGGTCCTAGGTTCCTGTTCCGCCTTCCTCCTAGAAAGGAGTGAGCAGACAGAAAAGTGTACAAACACAAGATACTTTGTCAGCTCAGAGGTAACAACGTTTAAGCTGGCAAAACAACTTAAGACAGTTTGCCAGAAGGGATGAACATGAACTGAGTTTGAACTCTGTAGCAGATGAGAAGTTAGCATTCGGAAGGATGCTACCGCTCACAGCTTTCAAAAGCCCTTTCCCTGCCAGGCAAGTCTGCAGCTCTGGCTCTCTCAGACTTCCTGAGCAGCAGATCTCTGAGATAGTCAGTGGCTTCCACCTCCAGTGTATGGAAACTATCCCAGAGACCCAGGCAGGAACAAGTTCCTGAGGCCTGCAATGGCAGGTAGAGACAGGAAAATCCTCGGGTGCCAGGTCTTCCACCTTTGAGAGATCCAACCAGAGTTGTCAAAAGTTACCAGCAGGTCTGAGTGGCAGGGAGCCATTTGTCCTTTTTTCCAGTCTGGTCCCATTGGGCTTTGGCTGTCAAAATCTGGGTACTTGAGGGGCAGGGGTAGTTTCCCCTGTGGCTTCCTTGTCTCCGAGGCTTGAATTCCAAGCCCTCCTTCCCTAGCACCCCTGAATCCACATGGAGCAGGTCACCCACCACCCAAAACCCTTTCACCCCAACCAGTTAATCAAACTCAGATCATCAGTCTTGGCAGGAAAGTGTCTTTATCCACTGAGCCATTCCGAATCCAAGAGATAGTTGTGGAGCAGGCACCATGCAGCAGTCCTACTGTCCTGCAAGACTCTATCTTCATGTAGATGGAGACTCCATGTCTCTTAAGTAAGAGCTTTGTGAGCAGAGAGTCCAAGACTCAGGTGCCGGTCAGTCTCTGTCAGTCTCCATAGCCCACATTGCTTGCTTCAGGCAGAAAAACTCATGCACTCCAGACATTTTTAAAACTGGGTCTCTAACAGTGGCTGGCTTCCAATAAACTCCGTCTGTAACCAAGGATGGCTTCGACTTTCAGTTCCTCCTGCCTCTATGAAGTGCAAGTTTCTGGATAGGTTAGGTGACACAGACTCAGGTGGTGTTTCGATACGAGAGATTCATATGGTGTTTTGCTGAGGCAAGACCTATGAAAGGACTCATGGTGTTTGGAGAAAATATAAACAGGACTCAACAGACAGGGACAGTGTGCTGGCATAGCTAGCCTTGCAATGCTTTGTTGGTCTCACACCTTCATCTTCGATGATCTCCACTTCATTGAGAGAAGCACAGCAGCAACTTTTCCTGTCATCCTGGCTGGCCCTGGTCACTCTCGTTCACTTGAGGCCTGGCTATTTCTGCTGGATCATCCCACCGCTGCTGGTTCAGTTTGCTATCCTGACACTGCTGGACTGGACTGCTGGTATCTTGACAACCAGAGATTGGAATTGCCTCAACGAACTACTTTTAAACAGGCCCACAACCCCTTGTCCTATTTACCATCTTTTCTTCCCTCCCTTTGGATGGTGGATTAGAAGGGGGGTCGAAGCATTCGAGAACCCTTATTAGAGATAGGTTTTTAAAAATCTAAGCCTACATCTCCACCTCCTCTGTGCCAGAATTACAAGCATCCTAGCACATCTGCTCCATGGGATGCTGGAGCTTGAATCCAAGGCTCCATGCATACAATGTACAGGCTCTACCAACTGCGCTGCAAGCTGCAGGGTCAGCCCTACTTCTGAATGAAGTGCATTCTTTGAACACTGATGAGTGCCCAGCCGAGTACTGTCAATGCACCCATAGCTATCCCAGTCAGCACAACATGTCATCCCTCATTAGCTGCTTCTCCCTATCTTAGGTTTCCACTGCTGTGACAAAACACTGACCAAAACCAACTTGGGAAGAAAAGGGTTAATTTCTCCTCAAAGAGGCCATCACTGAAGTGAATCAGGTCAGAAACCTGGAGCAGAGACTAGAGGGGTGCTGCTGATTTAGCAGTTGCCTAGCTTTGTAAGCATGCTGTGCCAAAACATGCACAGACACATTTGTGACTTTCCACAACATTGAAATGTGTTGAATAATAAATCTATGGGCTGCATCAGTTTTGTTGACTGTAGTTTGACAAGTATCCATGATTCCCTTTGGTCTCTGGCCATTGGCAAACTCGGGGTCTTTCATTCCAATCTCAATTACTAATATTAACTCTTGGATTACGTTTCACATAATAATTAAATTATATCTGCATATGTGTACATATGGAAGCTACAAAATGGCTTTGAAAGGATTAAAGGACCACAGAGTTCAAAGGGTTCAAAGGATCCTAACTAGAGATTGAGACAGAGTTGATGCAAACTCAAAAAGTCACTACAAGTGGTTTGATAAGACATTACTGGATGGATTGGAAAGCTGCTGGAGGCCACAGAGCCAAGGCACAAGGTTGAGTCAGCAGATCACAGGGCTATGAGGGCGAGTTTCAGGACTGGGTCCCTATGAATGGTTGGGTATCAAGGAACCCCACAAGCCTTACAACCAGCAGGGAGATGATCCTCAGGAGGTGAAGAATGGAACCTGAGTCAGTACCATCTTTGCAGGTACTGGGTCAAAACCTCCAGGATATGACCTCATGGTTAATTCTCTTACACAGTTAAGCATAGTAAAACTTTGGGAGGGGGTTTCTACATGATAATTACCACAGCAAAGCTTTAAGCATAAATACAGAGAAGGTAGGAAGGTAGCCAAGCACCCGTGACTTTTCCAACAAGAATGAGCCCCATTCCCACACCAGCCCTCTCCTGTCCCTCCCCCCACACCTGATCACCATCCCCATACCCCTACTCAGCCTGCTCCCACCCTGTTCCCTCTCTCCATCCACCTCCAGTGACTATTCTGTTTTGAATGTCTAACTTGCTTACAGATTCACACATCCTCCCTTGGGCCCTTCTCACTACTCCATTTCTTTGGGTGTGTGGATTGTAGCACAGTTATCCTGCACTTTATGGCTAATGTCCACTTATATGTGAGTACATACCATGCATGTCTTTCTGGGTCTGTGTTACCTCACTCAGGATGATATTCTCAAGTTCCATCCATTTGCCTGCAAGTTACATGATGTCTTTGTTTTTAACAGCTGAATAGTATTCCACTGTGTAGATGTACCACTTTTTTTTTATTTATTTATTTATTCTTCAGTTGAGGGACATCTAGGTTGTTTCCAGTGTATAGTTATTACAAATTAAGCTGCTATGAACATAGTTGAGCAAGTGTCCCTATGGTATAGTAGGTTAATTTGTTCCTTAAGATTTTGGGTTCTGGTCGGCTTCGTTATTTCTCTTTTAGGCATTGTTATATAGTCACATACACTCCATGATTATAATCATATCCTGTGTTAGTATATTTTCCCCACTGGCTTCCTTCTTAGGTTTGTTCTTTTATATTATGTTATATTCCCTGAATATCGCCATCAGTTCTTTTTAATTGTCTTGCTTTTCAGCACGGAAGATGATGAAGACAGTTGCCTGACAGAATCACGTGGCCTTGATATTGTGGCAGTGCACAGGGCAAAGCCGAGCCACAGTGAGGCAGAGCGCTGTGTGTGTGATGTCCCTGATGACTGGGGTGAGGGCTGCCCTCAGTCCTCCACAGTCTGCATGCCCAGACATGCAGAATCTGTGCCTGATTCTGAAGTGGATTTGGATGATTCCCTTGGATCGTGATTACCCAGCATCTCATGATAGAAGAACATGTAAAAGCCATGGCTTTTGTTCCATCTTAAGTTCCAACAAAAACATCTGCTAAGGCTTTATTGCTTATATATGACTCAATATCTCCCCTCATACAGAAAGATTTCAAGAGAAAGTAAGATTGCAGTGGAGCAGGCTTAATGAATGTCCAAGTACACGTGGCCCTGCATGGGGCCTGACTCATTCCCAATCACAAACTTTCAGTTTTCTGGGAGTCTTACAGACAAGGCTCTAAAGTTGGCTTACAGTAAAAATGTGTCTTCACTACCCTGCGCACCCCCTACCTGTGGTTTTTTACTGTCTCAGCTGCAATCCTATCCAGTGCGCCTTGGAAGCTAACCTATGACCTCATTTTCCAAAAAGGAAAAAGGGAAAAAGGAGATGGGAAGGTCAGCTGGCTTCCAGCACCTGTGTGATGGCTCGCACCAGCTCTAACTTCAGTTCCAGGGGATCTGATGCCCACTTCTGGCTTCCTCGGGCACCAGGCATACATACGTGCAGGCAAACACTCACATATACAAAATAGAAATAAATATTTTTTAAATAGCAGACAAGTTCTCAGAAATCCTTTCAAAAATGTCACTTGAGAAGGCACTAATACAGAATACTACTTAAGCACAATTCTCAATATTAAAATCATGTTCCACAAACAAAAAAAAACAAACAAACAAAAGCACAATTCTCTCAGAGGAAGCCTGTGTGTTCACACTTGGCTGTCTCATTCCTTTCCTAAGAGCTCCCATGCCCACTCTCTATACACCCTACACTAAAGCAGGAACTAAAACCAACCCCTGCTTCCTACTGACTCATCTGGAAATTCTTTTCTGGGGCACAGTCAAGAATCTAGCTTCACCTGAGCAGAGGTCTCTGAAAAAACAACTGCTACAGGCACTGTCTGGGCCTGTGGCTCTGCTTCTGCCACAGGCATTCCAACATGGGCTTTCCAGGGAGCTACCAGACTTTCAGCACCAAACTGGGACTGCCTAAGCACCTACCTTCATGTCTGACAGTGGCCAAGTTGGTTATGTGCTCATGTAACAAACACAATGCCCTGGGTTCAATTCCCAGCACTACAGAAACTGAGTGTAGTGACCCAGCACCCAGGAGGTGGAGGCAGGAGGATCATAAGGATGAGGCCATCCTTTTCTGTATAGAAGATCCAAGCTCAACCCGGCTACATGAGGCTTTGTTTCAGAGAGAGAGAAAGAGACAGAGACAGAGACAGACAGAGACAGGGAGAGACAGAAAGAGACAGAGATATCGAAAATCTCCACACTTTCAGATAAGTTGACCTAAACATGTAGTGGACACACACTCACTCATCTGCTAGACTATAGTTAGCAGTTTACTCTGCTTACCAGCTTACAGCTGTATCTACTCACTGTCCTCCCCCCCCCCACGTATGTATGTGTACCACATGCATGCAGTGCTTGCAGAGGCCAGAAGAAAGCACATGTGTGATCACCTGGAGCTGGAGTTTCTGGTGGTTGTGTGCCACTATGTTGGTGCTGGTTAAGGACCCAGGTCATCTGCAAAAGCATCCAGTGTTCTTAACTACTGAGACATCTCTCCAGCCTATATTTTAAATTTTTAAGATAAATTTTATCCACAACAAAATGTACATATCTTTAAGTATGACTTTGTGTGTGTGTGTGTGTATCTGTCTGTCTCTTTCTGTCTGCCTCTCTCTCTCTCTCTCTCTCTCTCTCTCTCTCTCTCTCTCTCTCTCTCTCTCTCTCTCTCTCTGTCTGTCTGTCTACAGATCAGGCTGTAGTTCATAGCTACTTCCCCAGCACCATGCTTGCCTGTGGCCATATTCCTTGCTACCATGCTTCCTGCCACCATGATAATGGACTAAACCTCTAAAACTGTAAGCAAGGCTCCAAAGGTTTCTTTTATAAGAGTTACCTTAGTCATGGTGTCTCTTTACAGCAATAGAACAGTGATTCAAACAGAATGTATGCCATGCCCATGCATGTGTAGAGAGACTAGAGGAGAATACTGAATGTCTATCAGTCTGACATATTACTTTGAGATAGAGTCCTCCATTGAGCCTGGAACTGGGATGGCAGTCAGCAAGCAGCAGCTATTCTCCTATGTCCACCCCTTACCTTCCCACTCCCATACCTCACACTCAGCCTTTTATATGGATGCTGGAGATGTGAACTCAGATCCTCAGCTCACGTGGCAAATGCTCTCACCCACTGAGCCATCAGCCTCTGGGTGTCCATCATGTCTATACTTGTTTTTCTTAAATATGTTAAGAGTTACACTACCCCACTTTCAGCCCACATTTCCCGAGTCCCCTCTGAGTATCAAATGAATGTACTTTCTTATTAATAGTACATGTTAGTCAGGGATAGATGCAGTACTGAGATTTGTCCACCATGTGGCAGTATGCTTAGAAAAGAGAGTGGATGGTGAGTTGACTGTCATGTGCCTACTACTCATAGGACAGGGAAGGGCAGACAATCACACATAAACACATTAGTTAGAGCACTGTAGGAAGACTACATCGTAGGAGGAGCCCACCAAATGGGAAGAAGTTCCGGAAGGCAATCTTTAAGGAAGGGACAGCCAAGGAGATGCCAAAATAACAGAGGATGCCAGGGCACCTTCTACTTTGACAATGAGCCTCCGTCTCCCTAACTCTGTCACAAGAATGCCATCTTCCTCACAGGCTCTGATGAGGATTAACTCAAGCATGATGCATGTCCCTGTGAGACACACAGGAAGCAAGGTGCTGTCCCAGTTGTGTGTGCTGCAGCTGTGCAAGCTCTTATATATATATATCTTAGATCCTGCTGAATGGTGTTCTGGGTGCTGGAGATGCCATGAATCTTATGGTGTTTTCCCCATGGAGTTCACAGACCAAAGGGTAAGACAGTGACAGAACAAGGTGACGGGAGCCATAGGGAGGCTTGTTAAAAAGCACCTCCATGACTTCTTGGGGGGGTGTTAGTGCCTAGGCTTCGAGAAGGGGTAGATACCTAAGCTGAACTCTCCGTCTCTCTGTGTCTATCTCTTTCTCTCTGTCTCTCTCTTTGTATCTTTCTCTCTGTGTCTTTTTCTCCCCCTCTCCTCTCTCTCTCTCCCCCTCCTCCCTCTCTCTCTCTCTCTCTCTCTCTCTCTCTCTCTCTCTCTCTCTCTCTTTCTCTCTCTCTCTCTCTCTCTCTCTCACACACACACACACACACACACACACAAGGTCTTATGTAGCTCAAGCTAGCCTTAAACTTCCTATATGGTTAAAGATAACCTTGAACTTCTGATCCTTCTGCCTCTAGTTCAAACTCAGGGCTCTGTTCACATTAGGCAAGCACTCTACCAACTGAGCTACAACCCAGCCCTTAGGCTGAGTCTTAAAAGGACAAACAGAGCATCTCCAGACTGGTGAGGGCAAGAGTGCATTTCAAGTGAGAAGACAGCTATGAGCAAAGGAAAATGAACTGCTTGACGGTATGCAGGAGAGCTATTCACATCAGTACAGGGGAAAACCTGGAAAAAATATTTGCCCAAGACTGGGCAAAAATGGGCTTTAGCCATGAAGGATTAGAGTACTAATTTAGCAACCAAACTTTCTCCTGAAAGTCTCAAGGCACCAGTGGCATGCTTTCTTGTAAAGATGGCGTTAGCACACCCACAAGACCTGACATTATCCAATGTTAGTGAAGGAATGGGCTAACAGAATTCTTATACTCTGCAAGTGAAAACATAGGGTCATACAGCCACTTCAGAAAATGTTCTGGAAGTTTCTTATAATGCTAATAAAACACTGAACCCCTTGACCCAGCAATTTCATCCCAGGAGAAATGAAACATTCACAAATTGATGTGCATCAAACATTTATTGAAAGTATACCCACAATTTGAGACTCCCCAGGGGCCATTTGAAAGAAGAATAAATTAGCATATTTTGGCACATTCATACAATAGGAGACTGTGTCCCTGTCAAGAGGATCAGCTGCAGCCTAGATGGACCAAAACAATATCAGAGATAACACATGAATGAGTGTGACTAAGATGTACTCATGTGCTTGACACCGTCCAACAAACTAGACTAATCGATGTTGGGAAAAAGTTAGATCTGATCCCTGCTGTGGGAGCTCGAGAGTTAATGACTGGGAAGAACTTATAAGGGACAGGACCCTTGGGTGATGGTGACATTCTGTTTTGTTTTGTTTTGTTTTTTCTTTTCTTTTCGAAACAGGGTTTCTCTGTGTAGCCCTGACTGTCCTGGAACTCACTCTGTAGACCAGGCTGGCCTCGAACTCAGAAATCTGCCTGCCTCTGCCTCCCAAGTGCTGGGATTAAAGGAGTGCGCCACCACCACCCGGCCTGATGGTGACATTCTGAATCCTGACAGGAAGAGGAGGGGTGCTTACATGGGTATGTACCTTTGTCAATGCCTTGCAAGCCACACTTTACATTTGGTTTCCCTCTGTGGGACTTCACTAGCCTGATTTTCTTCAGGGTGATGATAAATGTCAGCTATGTCGTGAGAATAGCAGCCATGAGCATCACACAAGACAGCACAGTCTCCAGGACTGTTTTATTGGTTCCAGAAAGTTCTCTTGTCTGAGACTTGGTACCAGCTATGTCAGGCATTGTGGCAATCTCACCTAGGGTCCATTCTCACCACATTTCATGCCTTCAAGCTTCCTTTTGTATCTGGGTAGCTTTGAAAAGGCAACTCATCTTGCAGGCTGATGCCCACCCCCATCTGTACTGTGAGTTTAAACCCTTCAGGTCACCAGTTGCTTTGAGGTCCAAAGGGTGGTGCCAAGTTCCAGAGCAAGTGCCTCGCTTTGATTTCCCCAGGCCCAGCTCAGCAGGGTGGCAGAGGTGACTGAACCCCTGATACTGAACAAAGAAAGCTATATGGTGGCCCCTCTCTAAGCTGAAACCAGACTGTTAGCAAATATTGAACTCCAGGCTCTAAAGCACCACCAGAGTTTCGGGGAAAAGGGCACAGACCTTTGCAACTCTCTTTGAAACACCCCAACCAGCACCATAGGCAGCTGGCAGGGATAAAGCCAGGGCAGGCAGGTATCCATGGTGGCACAGGTGCACCCTATATACTGTTGGGAGATGCTCAGGGTAAGTCGCTAGGGTTAGACAAGGTGGCTGAGGTTACAAGGACAAGAAATCAGTTTGACAGGTGGGGTGGAAGTCAGGGAGGCCTGTGAAGAATAAGTGAGGAGACCTGAGGGAAGACCTGAGCAGCAGAGGTAGAGAGGAGAGGTAGCCAGAGACACCATTTGGGACGGGACAGAAACAAGGTGAAGAATGACCGGAAGTCAGGTCTACTCGGCAAAGAAATGGAGCAGCAGAGCTGCGTGAAGAGGGGTGGGGGTGGAAGACGGCACACTGGAGGGAGCAAGGGCAGGATCACCGTCAGCCCCCCACTTTTCAGTGGTGAACTTGGCTTGCCTTTGGCTAGAGGTTGAACTCCTTGGTGCCTCTTTCTCCTAGATGACCTGGTGACCGAATGAGTAAATGTTAGCACAGGAACCCAACCCTGTAAAGGGGGTCATGAGGGAGGTTCCCCTGTGCACCCCTGCTGGCCCCCAGGACGTGAGGCCAAGCAAACACCAAGACATTCAAAGCCCTGGGAGGGCCCAGGCCCCAGAACAGGTGCAGAGGTGAGAGAACTCGCTTCACTTGGGTCTCAGAGGTTCTACTGCTGGACTCAGCCACCCCAGGTGAGAGATTGCAATCCAGGCATTATGAGCTCGGGATGTGCTCAATGCGTAGCTGATGCTCAATATCTTGGGGAGGATTTTCTAGAATCTATGCTGTGGTGGCACTGTGGCACTGTCAGGTGGCACTGTGGCACTGTCAGGTGGCACTGTGGCACCATCGAGTGGCACTGTGGCACAATCGAGTGGCAGTAAGCAAATGATTCCATCCCTGGCCTCTCCAGCCTTGTGATGATAACTCAGAGAAGAGCTGGACATGGTGCTCATGTGTTTCCAGCACATCTCCAACCATTCATTAAATCCTTCCTTAGAGAGGAGAAAGCAAGGGCCTAGAGTGGGGCTCAGTCGTGGGGCTCTTGCTTAGGCTTCTGGGTTCAATTCCCAGCACTGGGTGAAGGAGGAGTTGGTTGCCAGAGGTCTATAACATGCTTCTGTTTGCACTGAAGCTTAAAAAGCCTCTCTCTCTCTCTCTCTCTCTCTCTCTCTCTCTCT
>NW_022196897.1:140041064-140044154 GCF_008632895.1 Mastomys coucha
AGGGAGAGAGAGAGAGAGAGAGAGAGAGAGAGAGAGAGAGAGAGAGAGGCTCCAGATGTGACAGTTGACTAGCAATGTCTGCCAGGAGCAAGTCAGAGGCCTTGTACTGCTTGTCTTGACTATCAATGGGCTCTCTCTGCTATGGATGGGCCTATACAAGGCAGCCTATCTGAAGAGAGCCGAGGCTCCAGATAAAACAGTCCCCAGGGCATGACTTGGGGACATATCCTCAGAACAGACAGTTGTCCCATCCAAGGGAGGTTCTGGTGCCGACTGCAGCATCCCGACAAGAGCCAAGGACCCGTGCTCTCTACCCTATGCTTGCCTCAGGATTCAGACGGCTCCCAGACTCACTATTTCATCCCTGGGAGACCTCGCATGAAATGTCTCCTTCCCCAGTGCCCACCTCTTAGTTCTTTCCCTCTTCCAGCCCAGGTCAAATGTCTCTAGCTAGCTAGTCTCCTCTCAGTGCACCTGGTCCGGAGACCTCAACAGAGATTCTGGGGACAGTGACACCCTAGAAGGGAGCAGACCTGATCTTCCTCTGTGTGCTGCTTCTGTCCTCACATTGCCTGTGGGTCCCACACTCTCAGACCCTGACAACAGTCCCCATGCTAACCTCCACGCTAGCATGCCACACTTGACTTGGACTCCTTGCAGCAGACACATATGTCACACTGTCCCAGGTTCTGTCCTTAAAGCCCCCAGCCTCCAGCCTGCATCCTCTTCAGATTCCAAGCTGCCAATAGAGAAGGGACTCAGAGCACTGAGCCCCACCACTGCCTTCAGGGACATCTGCCCCTGAGGCCACCTGAACACCTGCCAGCACCTGAGTACGAGCCCCATCAGGGCGTGGCCCTGATCCTCATTTCCAGGCAGAGCTGGGACTAAGCCTGCTTTAACCATGGTTTGTTTGCATTTCATTTAGTCTATTCCTGCCCTACAAAAGAGGGATTATGCCCAGAATGTTCCAGAACCAGGATTTCCGGGCTGCTATGACTGTGCTTTTGTGCACTTATCAGTGGTGGTGTGGCAAAGTTTCCAGCTACCTTGGAATGGGCAGGGCTATGACTCAGGCCCTGGGAAAGGGAGACCTTTCTACACAGCCTAGGCCTCTGCCAGGCTCCTTCTGCTGGATTTCAAGTTGTTTAGTGTGGTGATTGGCTGACCCGAAAGAATGCAATTGTGTTAAAAATGTTTAAATCTTAAAATCACCAAGGAGGTCATAAAAGTCACCTGGGATCACATCACCAAAAAGAAAGGGAAAAAAAAGGTAACTAGATGTTATTTCTGGGGGTCATATCCTTCCAGAACATTCTCTAGGTTAATTTCACTTACCTCAGTCTTTCTGCATTGGTTAGTGACAGCTGCCTGGTGGCTCATGACTAAATAGACCCCCCGTTTCTGGACATTTGCGCTAGCCATGTTTTGGGGCTATTACATGCAACTACAACTGAAGGCAGTATCCTAACCATCGTGTTTCCAAACTACTGGGCAATTCCCTCAGCAGAGCCCCGACTCCCCAACCCTGACTCAAGGGGCTGACCCTATCTCAGAACACACGGGAAGGTGGAACCGCCCTACATGTCTTGACTATCAATGGGCCCTCTCTACTATGGACGAGCCTATACAAGGTGGCCTAGAAAAGGTATGACAGAAACTACATTTTTAGTTTCCATCTGAGGACACGGAGGCCAGAGATAACTCATCCAAAATCAACCCACTGGAGGCAGTGACAAACGTTGTGTCATCTAGAGCTTCCTCTTTGCACTTGTGCTTTATGATTTTATCAGAATGGATGGTCTTTAATGGGAGGGAGCAGGAGGCAGCAGTACAAGGCCTCTGGCTTGCTCCTGGCAGACATTGCTAGTCAACTGTCACATCCTTTCCTGCTGGACCCAGACCCCTTCAGACTTCACCAACCATGACTGGGCTTGGTACAATAGTGAATCCTCATTGGTACCCAGAAGAGCCAGTGTGTAAGAGGACTTGAGTTTGCCACGAGTAGCTTGAATTCTTGTTTTCCTCTGTCCTCCCTTCCAGGCAAGAAACAGTTGGAAAGCCTGCTGATTTCCAGCTGACCAATCCTACTAAGCCACTCCTTCCCACACCCTCTGTTTCTATGCAACCACAGCCTTCTCCAGAAAGGCTGCCCACATCGAAGCTGGACGGGGTAGGACAGGATGATAGAGCAGAGGACAGCAGAGTGAGGAAGAGCTGGTCCAGTTTCCAGCCCCTGTTCTAGGGAACTCAGGCAGGCCACTGCTCTTCTAGACCCTGATACATCTAGGACATGGGGATCCCAACATGCCATTTCTTTCTTCCTGGGACTGCTTGATGATCTATAGAGGCGAGGTCGATGGTCTTTTCCACCATGCCTCTTGCTGCACCTGGGCAACCAGCTTTGACATGACATGGCATCTCTCCTTAGCCCTAACCCAGTCTGCTTAGATGATTGGTGACTAGAGACATGCTCACCATCTGAGCATAGTGAGGGGCCACCACTCTCCACCATCTGAGAGGTGGAGAAGAGGGAAGAAAGGTGTGTCCCCGCTGTGGCAAGGTGCCCTTGCTCTCTGTGGATGGATGTACTTTGTACTGGGTCTCAGTAGTACTTTTTTCTCTAAGCCTCTCTGCTGAGTGTCCCAAGCTACAACCCGTCCAAGGCAGAGCTGGCTGCTGCCCACCCTGCTCACAGCACTGTCCTCTCCTGTCCTCCCTGGGCCCTCCTCAGTCCCTGCCTTTCTGGTGTCACCTCGTCTCCTCCCCAAACCATGATCTCTAGCAAGCAAAAACCCTGTCCTGCTGTGACCACACCAGCCTGGCTGCCATCCACTGCAGTGACTTCCCAAACACCCACCATATTGGCAGCTCACACACCTGAGCAGAACTCAGCCCGTTGTACACCTCACTTCAGGAACATAGCCTCAAGCTCCTAAGTAACCTTGGGAAAGCCCTTGCCCTCTAGAACCCTGCTTCTTTTGGGGGAAGATCAGGGCTGTCCCTTAAGAAATGACTTCACGGCTGGGTGGTGGTGGTGCACGCCTTTAATCCCAGCACTTGGGAGGCAGAGGCAGGTGGATTTCTGAG
>NW_022196897.1:140044582-140072433 GCF_008632895.1 Mastomys coucha
GTGTATAGCCAGAGTGCCCTGCTCTCGCCAGGTGATAAGCATAGGTCTCTCCACGGAGAGAGACTGAGACCTGGCAGGTGAAAAGCAGCAGCTTGGGAGATGGCACAGCATGTGCAAAGGCCCTGAGGTGGGAATGAAAAGACAGTAGGGCAAACTAGTATGGAAAGGGGACTCAGATGAGCAGCCAGCTGTGCTGGGCCTCCTAGAGCTTGGTTCTCGTGCAAGAAGCACTGCATGCTTTGGCAAGTTCTATGAAGGCTTTACAACGTTTACAAAGGGCCAATGGCCGCTGGGTAGAATTGGATCTTTGGTGAAAGAGACTTAAAGGTGAAGACAGAGAGACCAAGAGGGGACTACATGAGAACAGAGGAAGGGAGGAAGCAGGAAGATAGCTCAGCGTATAAAATTCCTGTTGCATAAGCATGTAGACCTGAGTTTGGATCCCCAGCCCCCACGTAAAAGCCTGGGGCAGCAGCATGTGTGGGACCCCAGCACATGTCAAGGCCAGAAATAGGCAGATTCTGAGGACTCACGGGCCAACCAGGCTACATGAATCAATGAGCTCCAGGTTCAGTGAGAGAGTGTCTCAACAACTAGGATGCATTCAGCCCTAGAAAGGTGGCTCAGTAGTTAGCATATTTGTTGTTCCTCCAGAGGACCTGAGTTTGGTTCCCGGATGTCCTCTTCTGGCCTGTGTGAACATGACATAAACATGACATACACTCACACGGACACATAAATAAAAACTTCAAAAATATATTTTATAAAAGAAAATAATAAGATAGAGAGCCGTAGAGGGTTTAGAAACAGAGGTAGACACCTGACATCAGTCTCTGGTCTCTGTATGTGTGTGTGTGCAGGGACCAGGCTGGGGAGATAACCCCTCCTGGATTGGGTCTTGAAGGTATCTGGTGAGAATAGCTCTGGAATGGTGGTAGCGTTGCCATTCAGTGGGTGATGGTGTAAGCTCTTTCTCCTCAGAAGGGAGAAGAGGCCATAACTCAGGCGCAGGAGAAGGTGAACGTTTGCCAAACTCCAGGGTTTCCCTCTGGCTACCACCACAGAGGAGCTTTATTATTCCATTTTTATTTTACTTTATTATTTTATGTATATGGGCATTTTGTCTGCATGTGTGTCTTTGAACCAAGTATGTGTACAATGCACAGAAAGGGCAGGAGAGGGTGTTGGCTTTCCTGGAATTGGAGGTACAAATGAGGATGCTGGGAATCGAACCCAGGTCTTCTGTAAGAGCAGCCAGTGCTCTTAACCACTGAGCTATCTCTCCGGGTCCACAAGGGAGCTTTTGTGAGGTGTGAGAAGTTCTAGGGAGAGAATGCACCCAAGAATGTGAAAATCTGAGAGAAATGAGACCAGAGGAAGAGGTGCAGGGTAGGACCACATGGGACCAGGTACACAACCCAAGGGGTTCAGTAATGCCTACTCAACCCCGAGTAGGCCAAGCCAAAAAGCAAGAAGCTAGAGTAGATGCGGGCATTGGCCCTGGCACCAGATCCACCACCCCACAGAGGGACATTGTCCATGGGCAACAGGCATGGCAGCTGAGGAACCAAGCAGGGGTGTGTGTCTCTCTGCACATGTGCCCGAGGCACTGGCAGGGTCCTACCAGGGAGCCCTCCTGGCTCTGCAGCAGCTTGCCCTGGGTGTTCAGGACCTATTGAGCGTTCCAGACACGGCAGGATGCAAACCACACTTTTCCTCCATGACCAGCCAAAGACTGTGATGACCTCAGGGACACTGCCCCTCTCTCATCACCATACAAATGGGGACAAGGCTTAACAATGGATCCCCTAGCTTTAATCCATAGTTTACCACTTCCAGATAGAAGCTAAGACATGTGTCCAAAGGTCACATCAGTATCCCTCCTGGCTCTAACATTAACCAGGAGTCACCAGGCCAGAGTGTTTAGGAGTGTGTGGCTAAGGTGAGTGGTCTCACGATCCCCTCCCTGACACCCCTGGTCCTGTGACCTTGAACAAGTCATTATCTGTTAACCGTCCAATGTTCCTGGAAAAAAGCAGAATTGTTAATTCCCATATGGTACTGTATGGCTAAGTGTGTCCAGGCAAGGGTGACCATGGTCCCTCTGGCCAGTTCACTCTTGTCCCTGGGCCTATGGTCCATCACTCATTATTCTTTACCTCCACAAATATTCACTGCCTTCCTGGCAGTGTAAATGAAGCATCTCAGGTCACAAGATGACCAGTGACAAGGCCTGTGACAAGGGCGTATGGCCCATATCTCAGCGTGGTAGACAGCACTACCTCGAACCTCCATTGTACCAAGGAGGTTAGAGAGGCCCTGAGCGGTGAAGCCCTTTGCCCAAGGAAGCACAGCAAAGGAGTAGCAGGGTCGGGGAGGGGGATTCACACCTATTCCCTTAAAGGAATCAGTGAGTAGAGATGTAGTGTCCTTGTTGCATGGAAGTGGGTGTGATGGGCAAGGCCATGCCTCCCTCCCTGCCATGTGGTTGCCCTGACTAAACTGTCTAATCACTTCTCGACAGACCTCATCCTGTTGTAAGCAGTAACAATGAGAACAGCCCCAAACTCTCTGCTCCTGAGCATTCCTCTGAGTAGGCCATGTCCTCAGCTATGTGCCCTGTGAGACAGAGGAGCTTGAGTACTCCCATTTCACGTATGGAAATCAAGAGGCTCGGGGTCCCAAGTCACTTCAAGTGAATAAGGTGAAGCCAGGGCTTGAACCTACTTTGTCCCCTAACAAACTTCCTGCATCTACCATGCTGTGGAGATGTCCC
The DNA here is from genome assembly GCF_008632895.1 of Mastomys coucha. Lineage (NCBI taxonomy): Eukaryota > Metazoa > Chordata > Mammalia > Rodentia > Muridae > Mastomys > Mastomys coucha. Next base: position 140,047,359 of record NW_022196897.1, read on the forward strand.
CAGACGGCTTTTGAAGCCAGATTTCTGCTTGGACTCGTGGCTCTTAGGTTTCCTGACTGTGGAGGCCAGTGACTGGCTTACCATGCATGAGGATGACACCCATCAACCTATCTGATGGAAAACATAAGGTGCTGTCTGCCACGTCAGAGATGTTCATTCATCGTGACTGCGACTATGCTCATCACGGTCCTGGAGGAGGCACGGAGGTCCTTGTGCTCACAGATTAGCACCAGGGGAACCTGGAATGTTAAACACACAAGTTGTTCCTTCAGGGAAAGAAAAGCATAGCCTGGAATCCACCCACCAGGCTGGGAGAGGACATGTTTATTAGCATGGTGACCTTGGCTCTATCTGTATGGCTAGAGACTTTTCCAGTGCCAGATCCTCCCCCAAGACCCTCATTGTAAATTAGTTTTCCTCAGTCAATCTATAGAAGCTATCTCTATAGGAGATATCTTTATCTCCTATATCTTTATAGGAGTTCTAATGCATGTCATGACTCATCTTCATTTAGCTTGCTTTGTCCCTCAGGGAGAGTTACACATGCTTTGCTGCGGATGTGAAACTGATTTCATTATCGCCAAATAAGTTTTCACCAAAAGCGCTGTGCTTAAGTATGCCTATAATAACCTACTCGGGTCAGAGTTCAGAAGTTTGAACCAATACCAGCTAGAGTCATGTTGAACTGAAATACCTTCTTGTTCCCTGGGGATCCTCACTCTTCTGGCTGTAGAGGCTGCAAAGACCACTATGTGATCCTGTGACAGTGACTTTCCTGGATGCGGGGAGCCCTTGTAAGGCTTGCTGTGTGTCTGCCATCTTCCCTAGTGCTCCCTCTGTCCCTCCAGCCAGCTTAGACCCTCCTTTCTCCAAACCCCAGGGAGCTGGAGTTCCAGGACTGCTTCCAGGAAGTGCTTTGGTTCACCAAGAGCAGTAAATATTTACGTTGGAGACCTCGGCCCAGCCTGAGGTCTTGGTCCACATGCTCAGGGTGGCTGCCCAAGTCAGGATGCAAGATATAAGACTGGGTCTCTAAACTCACCACCCAGGAGAAGAGCAGGCAGATCCAGGACTCCAGCACATTCAGGTAAAACGGGAGGAGGGTCTAGAAGCCTGGACAGTCAGAAAGGTTCCTCACAGGGAAGACTTGCTGAGGTTAGCCGAACTGCTGGGCAAGAATTGAGCCTAATAATGCCCCTGTCCGCTATGGTTTCTGGGGGTCAAGGAGAGAGGCAGAGAGGCCCTGGTATTCTCATCCAAAAGCCATGAACAAAGATGGAAGCATAAGACAGGTTGGTCTTCTCCAGTCTAGGGACTTCAAACCACTCTGCACACAGCGGATGTGCAATGTCTGTGTGTGCTGAGCTGTTGCTGGGGACAAAGAGAAGCATCCGTCACAGCAGCCCTCAGGGAACTCCCAGGTGACCATTGTGGGTGTACTGTGTTTAAGGAAGGCCCAGGACCAGAGAAAGAGTCAGAGAAGCCTTCCTGGAAGAGATGGTGTACAAGATGCAAAGCTGAGTGGATGCTGGAGAGGAGCAAAAGGCATCCATGAAAAGGAAAGAGGTTGAGGGCTGCATAGTGGGTCCATGATGAGGACAGAAACTATGGACCACACAGTGGCCGGACGGTGGTGGTGCAGCACTTGGGAGGCACTAGCCCAGCACTAGTCCCAGCAGTTGGGAGGCAGAGGCAGGCAGATTTCTGAGTTTGAGGCCAGCCTGGTCTACAGAATGAGTTCCAGGACAGCTGGGGCTACACAGAGAAACCCTGTCTTGAAAAACCAAAAAAAAAAAAGGCAGTGGTTGAGGACCACATAATGGGTCCATGACAAGGGCAGGGACTGAGGACCATGTGAAGATCTATAAACAGAGCAGGGGCTGAGGGCCACATAGTGGGTCCAGGAAGAGGGAAGGGACTATGGACCACATGGTATGACTATAGAGAAGGCAGGCGTTGAGGAATACGTAGTGTGTCCATAATGAGGACAGGGGCTTTGGACCACACAGTTGGTCCATGAAGAGGGCAGGAGATGAGGAGCAAATGGTAGATGGGCACAGGCTGGGATTTGGGGGAGACAGTATCTCCCAGAAGAAGCAATGCTACAGGCTCTGAGTTTAGAATTCCTCTGATGTGGAGGCTGAGGAGGGAGCAGGAGAAGGGAGTAGACAGGGTCCAAAGTGTTTGACAAAGACACCATTTGATGGCATGGTTGCCATGTCAAACAATGTAGGTTGTCAGCTCTACCGTCTGGCTTTGACTGTGGCATGGTTTCCTCAGACCCCAGGATCAGTAGTCACCATCCTCGTTGTCAGGCTCATCATGAGCAGTATCAAGCCACAGATGCATTCACCTTCACAACTGCCCTCCTGAATGCTAATATCATCTCCGGTTAGCCAGCTGCTCAGGGGCTCCAAAAGGTTAAGTCACTCATCCACAGTCACCGAGCCAGCCATAAAAAAAAGGGCCTCCTACTGGAGTCTATCTGATTCCCAGGCCCACCACATGTCCCTTTCCCCTCAGGCTGCTGACACTCAGGGATGGGGATCCTGTGGCTTCACTGGGATCTCCAGAAGGTTGGCTCCAGTTTGTCCAGTCTCTCAGAGGTCATTCACTCACTAGGCAATCATGTAGGAAGCACCGCAGCCAGGCTCTGTGGTGGGTGTAAGGACACAGTCAGAAGCGGCCAGCAAGGTCCTCCCTCCCAGAACGAACAGCCTGGTCAAGAACTCTGATTTGACTACAGTGTCTCACAGCATTTCACAACAGACACGTCGCCCAGTGCCACATTTGTCTTTGGTGACAAGAAACCCACAGGGGTCCTAAGGACCATGCCACCTTTTTCTCTAAACAAGACAGTGTGCAGAAATCTGAAGTTCCAAGTAAGGAGTGTGGGCAGGAGAACTGACCAGGGATGAAGGTGCCACCTCTCTGCCCTATGGAGGGTGGCAGGTTGTCAAGGGACAGACAACCCAGCACCACAGCACTTCTCCCAGAAAGTACCATGGCTGAGAGTGGAGGTGGGACAAGAAATGACTGCTTTAAGCATTGCTCAAAAGAAGGGTTGCTCTGGGCTGTGCATTCTGGGAGGGCGGACCTTGCTGGCCCCTCCTGACTGTGTCCCTACACCCAGCACAGAGCCTGGCTGCGGTGCTTTATACATAATTGCCGAGTGAATGAATGGTCTCTGTCTGAAAGGCTGTGGACAAACTGGAGCCAGCCTTCTGGAGATCCTTGTGGGTTTTCTGCAAGGAAATGGCTAATGTCTGCCAAGTACTTTCTATGGGAAAGACATCACACTGAATGATTTCCAGATACTGTTAAACCCAGAGACTGTGTGAAATGAAACTTCTTCATGCCACTTGCCAGAGGAGAACCCTGAAGCACAGAGGTATCTGAGCTTTAGCTGATGACTCAAGGATGCACAGCTAGGTCTTGTCTCTTAGCCACTACCCTGAATGTCTCTCCCGGACACTGTGACCCAGGCTACCAGGCATTATGTGCCTCCTCGGGCCCCTCTGTCCAGCTAGCAGGACCCTTGTGCTTACCACAGGTCCTATCTACTACCTGCTGCCTACTTCTCAGCGACATACAGGAAGATGGCCAGCCCATGGATTATCACCCTCCTCTGTGGCTTGCTGGGAGCCACACTAGTCCAAGCTAACCTCAGTCCTCCTGCAGTGCTCAACCTTGGCCCAGAAGTCATCCAGAAACGTAAGTCCTGAGCCCCCGAAACCTCAGCACCACAGAGCAAGGGGCAGATGGAGCAGTCCTCCAAAAAGGAAGGGAGTTCCTTATCAAAGGAAAATACCAGGCAGGGGTGGAGCCCCAGGCGTAAGTGAGACAAGTAATGGCTGAGGTAAAAGGTCTGGGATAGCATGATCTCAAGAGACCATAATGTCAAGATGTCCTCACATATTATTCCAAACACCTACTAGTGGGCAGAATCTAATGACTTCAGTCCTACCCCCAGGGTTTGTTACTCCAGATCCATGACTGTAGGCCTGGCCCTGAACCTACGCTTATTCTCTGTAAGGACATGGGAAGGCCTTCCTCCCTGGGCCAACGGGAACTCCCAATACCACAGGAAGTGAGGAGAGTCCCAGGCTCTCTAGGCAGCCTTCTCTCCAGTGCATTTCTGCCATGGGACTCAGTCCTGTGTGTTAGAGGACACTTGGCAGCATCGGCAGCATCTCCACCCAGGCATTGATACATGTCTTCTATGGTAACGTGGCAACTGCTTGGTAGACAAGCACTGTTTCAAAGGCTAGGGGAAGCAAATGACCTAAGGCTAATCCAATGATTTTCAAGCATGTGGTATGTGAGCTATGGGACCCTTGGGGTAAGCAGCCAAGGAGTTATTGCCAATGGTAGTTTGAGAGAAGATTCCCAGGATCCCCTACAGAGGAGTCAGTGGACCCACCCAAGCAAGTGACCACTGAGCACAAGGAGCCACAAGGAAACTGTATTGACTAACTCCATTAGAAGACAAAAGCCACACCGTAAACCTGGGGTGAGATATTTAATGTAAAGAGCCATAATGGAGCATCAAGGGAAGGAGGATTTGCCTAAGGGGGGGAAATCTCTAAAGGGCACCCAGAAATGAGGTGGCACCCAAGGGCAGAACAAACTCAGAATCGGAGACCCCATCCCAGGCCTCATGGGACGGGATATGACTCATTGTTGGGTGGAGAGAAGCTTGATAGGTTGTGCTAGGCCAGCGCTGACCCGCTGCTAGCAAAGAGAAGCTGCCACGCACACCCCTGTCCTGAGCTGATGACATCCTTTGGATGGTATCTTCCCTGGAGAGAGAAGTTGTTTTATCTCCCGGGGGATCACCTCTGGGTGGTTCCTAGATGCTTGCCAGAGGCCCTCAAAGCTTACTCTCAGCCTTCAGGAATCTTGTCGACTGGCAGGTCCACATTACCTGGGCAGGGACACCACAGGGGGCTGATCAGAAAAATGCATCAGGGACTTTCCACTCCGTGTCCCTCGAAAGCCTATGCTGATAGGGTTTAAGACCGCCAATTGACAAAGATGAAATGTCCATCCCCATTAGCACAGAGCTGGCACAGTGGTGGCACACTGCCTATGAAATGGGCTCTGGCCACTGGTGGAAAGCCAGCAGGGACTGGCCCCAGGGTCCTTGTTCTCATTTGTCCCTTCCTCTGCTCAGCTCCTAAAGCACTTTGGACAATAGGGTAAACACTAAGGTCGCTATCAGGTGTGGCTTGGCCTCAAAACTGTCCCCAACAGAATGCTCAGCTCAAGAAGTATTCGCTGCTAGGTAGGGAGAAGAGAGACACAGGTCCATCATCCTAACAGTGACTGGCACCATCCTGGGTGTGATGATTCCCACTATCTCCAGCCGTACTGTCCACCCAGGGATACTACCCTCCAGGGCCCATCTACTTGGTGAAGACGATCAGGCTGAAAAGGTGGAGCCCTCACTGCATGTCACATCCAAGGGGTCCTGAGTGATGGCTACTCTCAACCCAGGGTCACTGCTAGGCTACTGCCCCTCCTCCTCTTGACATCTAATCCTTGCATCTATCGGCAGACCTGACCCAGGCACTGAAGGACCACGATGCCACTGCCATCCTCCAGGAGTTGCCACTGCTCAGAGCCATGCAAGATAAGTCTGGCAGCATCCCCATACTGGACAGCCTCGTGCGCACCGTTCTGAGATACATCATCTGGTGAGTGGGCCTGACAGCACTGGGAGCCATCTCTTCCCCCACACCTCTGCCTACGTATGCTGCTTGTTCAGCCTCGGTCAACGGACAGTAGCGAAGATGGACCCGACTAAGTCCCTCTTTTGAAAAGCCCCTAGAATGGCTAGTGGTGACCATAAGGAAGTGTTACTGGTACCTCTAAGAGGGCAGCCACATAGGAAGGTGGCCCCAGGTGGGAGAGTGCTAGAATCAGGAGGTGCTTTTTATTGGAGATCATGACTAAGTCAGGGACACCAAGAAACTGACATTTCAAGTGAAGGGACACATGGGGCCAAACCATGGAGGGGCAAGCGTCATGCAGTTCAAACCCCAACAGCAAAGAATGACAGGACAATAGGATCAGGTCACAGAGGAGCTTACTGTCACCGCAACAGGCTGAGGCTAGAAGCCAAGGAACCTGAAGAGAGGCAAGCAAGGGTGAAGGGGAGAGACAGAGGTAGGGCCAACATGGAAAGGATTAGTAAACTAGGCTTGGGATCCAGGTTCTGCTCAGGTATGAGAAAGTCAGGGAAAAGAATGGGTACAGGCTTGGGGATGACACTCGTCTGAGCATGAACATGATTCTCATCTACCCTCCACCCTGCCCAGGATGAAGGTCACCTCTGCTAACATCCTCCAGCTGGTTGTGCAGCCTTCAATCTATGACCAGGAGCTGGTGGTCAGAATCCCCCTGGACATGGTTGCTGGATTAAACACGTGAGTGTCCCCTGAATCAGACACAGCTAACCTAACAGTTTCATCTACTCGCTCTCCATGCAGGTATCTAGAAATAAATCCCAATGTTAGAAGAGCAAGTGCAAAGGTCCTGGGGCAGGAATGATAAAGAGAAGGGAAGGAGTGGAGAGTGGTTAGAAATGAGTTCAGCAAGCTGCTGAGGACTGATGGTGCAGGTCCTTATGTGACAAGAAGAGAACTCGGCTTTAATGGAATGTGGGAGCCAAGGGCAACAGAAGGTCTGAGCTAAGGAGAAAACAGTGTGGCAGAGTGGAGGCAGGAATGCCACATGGAAGGTCCTGCAACAGCTCTAGAGGAGACAGAGATGGCTGAAGCCCAGGTTTGGGACAAGCGAGCAGAGGAGGAAACAGACTCTAGCTATGAGCTGGAAGCAAAAACAACAGGAATTGGATATGGAGAGAGATCGAGAATGACTTCAGGGTCTGCTCCCACAACAATCCGGGAGGAACAGCCAGCAACCAAGAGGACAAGGTTCGAAAGAGGCAGGCCAGGAGACAGTGTGGTGTGACTTGGCATCCGTAAGTGGTGAGGTCGAGACCAGAGAGCTCCGGGACTCCAGATGTGGGAGGGATGACGGGAACCAGCAAAAGAGACAGTGAGGACAGACAGACAGCTGTGGTTCCCGCATAGACGTCAACAGCACCCATTCTCACTGCCGTTGTCCCCACAGGCCACTGATCAAGACCATAGTGGAGTTCCAAATGAGCACCGAGGTCCAAGCCCTCATCAGGGTGGAGAGGAGCACGAGTGGCCCCGCCCGCCTGAACCTCAGCGACTGCTCCAGCAGTGAGAGCACCCTGCGCCTCAGCCTGCTTCACAAGTGAGTGCTGGGCTCTATCACACTGGTAGAAGGGGCAGACCATGGCCCTACCCACTGCGCTCATGGACAACACTGGAGGAATAGACACACATCCCTCTGACTCTGGATCTGGGGCTCCTTCCTGGGAATCCAGACGCCAAAGGCAGTTCGGGGTAGCAAAGATGGAAGCAGCAATGGCAGCACCACCAGGTTGGGAGGGTGGGTACGGAAGTGGGTGCAAGTGGGAGAGTGGGGGTGGGGAAACACCTGCAGACAGAGCAGTGGCTCCGTCTAGGGCTCAGACCACCCAGGCAGGCCTAGGTGGGCCCAAAGCAAGCTTACCTTCTCCCTTGACTGCCTGGGTGATGTTGGGCAGGTCACTTTCCCATATTTCACCTACCTAATACAGAAAATGCTGCTAATGGCAGCTACAGCAAGCATGACCCATTCAAGAGTGCAATGCCACCTCCAGGGGGCCTGTTGGCACCTTCCTCCTAGGATTCCATGTCACCTCTATAAAGCAGGGACAGCCCTCTCTCTTACAAGCTCCCTAATCTCCGGCTCTTCTCTGTCAAAGGCTCTCGTTCGTGGTCAACTCCTTGGCAAAGAATGTTATGAATCTCCTGGTGCCAGCCCTGCCCCAAATAGTGAAAACCCACGTGAGTAAAATCAGGCCTCTGGCCTATGGAGATGGCACCCCTGTAGGACTAGAATGGAAATGCAAGTTGGTACCATATGAGTTCTGTCTCCTTGGGTGGGATCCTTCTGGGACTGGATAATCCCTTCAACAAAGCAAAGAACCGCTGAGCCAATGAACTGAGCCACTGACCCAGTGAGATCATTGAGGTCAAGGTAACAGGAAAACCGAAAATTCAGGAGGCCTTGATCAGTGCTGGTTTATGATTTTAACACTTGTCTCTAAAAGGGTTGAGGGAGGGAACCCTACCTGTAGCTTTTGCTGACTTCCCAGTTATACATCCTACCTTCAGGCTGACTTTTATCTACTAAAGTGATGTCATGGAGCAGAGCTGGAGGAAGGTACACAGTAGCATGCTCCTGTGTAGTGTTGCCACCCAACAGACAGTAGACATTACCTTAAGAGCATCAGATAGTAGACATTACCTCAAGAGCATCAGACAGTAGACATTACCTCAAGAGCAATAGACAGTAGTGGATGCAGAGCAAAATACCTGGTAAAGGATGGGTTTTCTATCTTTATTAAATGTATTTTAATATGTTTTATGTAAGTATATATACTTTGATCTTAAAAACCAAGCCAGAAATTCCTGAACATCCTGTATTTTGTCCTGAAATGTTATCATAAGCAGGGTGTGGCTCAGCTGTCCCGCTGTGGTTTGTAAGTACCGCAGCTTTCCAGATCCAGCTGCATTCATTTCTTCTGAGTCAGTAAATTCAGGCTGTGTGTTAGGAATTGAGAAGGATAGAACCCAGGGCTCTACACCTACTAGGCAAGTGTTCTACAGCAGAAGACACCGGCAAGCCCAGTGATTCTCATTTTATATGCCCTTAATCTGCCATGGGTAAACTGAAATGTTGTAGGTGGATTCATCCATATTGATCAGTGATTTCCACTGTAAATTCACGATGCTTTAGCCAGGGAATAGATGTCTTTAGTTCCAGCACTTGGGAAGAAGAGGCAGGCAGATCTCCGAATTAAAGGCCAGCCTGGTCTACAGAATGAATTCCATGACAGCTAGAGGTACACAGAGAAACCCTGTCTCAAATTATCAAAAACCTAAGGGCTTGGGATGTACCACAGCAATAAGGAACTTTCTTAGCATACAAGGTACAGAAACATAAAAGAAAAAAAGAGAGAGAGAATATAGAAGAAATCTCAAATGAGATTTTATTTTACTATAAAGACCTACTTTATTCTTAATCTTATGTATATGGATGGGTGTAAGAGAAGGAATACAGTCTACAAACATGGGTGCCCACCAAGGCCAAGAGTATCTGACTCCCAGAGCTGGAATTGCAGGCAGGTTTGAGATGCTTGGAATAGGTGCTATGAGTTGGGCTCTCTGGAAGACTGACACACACTCTTAGCAGCTGAGCCATCTCTCTAGCCCCTGGATCTTATATTTGATAAGAGTTAATTTAAGAAACAATGCTGACTAGTCTGGAATAGGCTTGGAATCCCAGCTCCTTGGGAGGCTAAGACAGGAGGGTCACAGTTCAAAGTTTGCCTGGACTACAAAGCAAGTTCAAAGCCAGCCTGTGCAACTTGGCAAGGTCTTTCCCTTGTTGTTTCCTCAAAACAAGTAAGCCAAAAGAGCTGCAGATGTAGCTCAGTGGTAAAGCACTTGCTTACATGTTTGAGGCCTGGGATCAATCCTCAGTGAGGGAGGAAGGAAGGAAGGAAGGAAGGAAGGTAAAAAGGGAGGGAAGGAGGGAGAGGGAAGGAGGGGAGGGAGGGAGGAAAGAAGGGAGGGAGAGGAAGGGAAAGGAAAGAAAGGGAAAGGAGGTTAGTTCCTGGTTCTTCTTGGAAGAGGGAAGGTCAGGATAGAGGGAAAATAAGTAGACATATGTGACTTCCAAGTCAAGCCAACAGTTTATTGTTATTAGAACTTTAAACCCCTGAGCATTAGCAGAGGTGCATATCCAAAAGGTGGTTTTAAAGGGAGATGAAAAGGAATCACTTTGTTAAATGATCTTTTCTTACTGCCATGAGTATGCTGTGCCAGGAACATAGACAAAGACATACAGGTCTTTCTACAATGTCAGATTTGCTGAATAACAATGAATTCACAGGTCTATGGTTTCAATGGCAGCAATTTGTCAGACCTTGGTCATCTGGCCCAGGGAAATGCGGGTTCTTTTATTTCAGTTTTTTAGGGAAGGCTATAGTCTGTTCTCAACACTTATATGAGAGTTGTGGGTGTGGGAGAAAGGATATCATGCAGCACAGACTGGCCTTGAATCCCTGATCCTCCTGCCTCCATATCCCAAGGGTGGGGATCCCAAGGCATATGCCAACATGACCAGCAGACATAGTTTTAAGAATTTTACTTTTTAAAGATGGAGTTTCTGGAAGTAGGACCCAGGTGCAGATATATTCAAAGATTTAGTCAGAATTGTATTTGAATAGAAAAACATTTTTCCCAGCAGAAGAAGTGACATGAACTTGGCATTCCAAGCTAATTCTGACCTGTGGGTTTGCAAGGTCACTTGAGGCAGGGTGCTGTGGTCACAGTTGTGGGTCACAGAGTATGAAGGAGGTCATGCAGAGCATTCGGAAAGAAGCTCACGGGGGAAGGAAAGCAGCCCTTTTCAGTGTGGACAGGACTCATGCAGCCTGTGCTTCAGGACTATCTGAAGGCTCCAAAATATGGATGTCCCACCCCATCCTAGATTCAAAAGGTCTGGTGGGATCCCTTGTGCCCCAGACTCTAATACGTGGCCAGGGTATTAGAAGTGAAGGATGGGGTACTAGGGGCCAGGGGGATATCCCCCTCTATTCCTCCTCCTCTCTGGGTCATGAGTTGGGAAAGCCAATGGGAACAGGGAAACACTGTTCACAAGAAAAGTTAACATTTCTCAAAATGCACTGCCATCACACAAGAATAGGGGATGGCCAGCTAGACAGTCCTTCCATTAGGGCAGCTAGACATCAGACAAAAGGTCTTCGGGTCCTAAAGACAGCAAGGCAAACGTCTACTCCCGCCTCCCTGGCCCCCTATCAGCAGAACCACTAAATCCACACTGCTGATTCTTGGGGCTACAGATATTTTTTGTGGGGGCTGGGCTATTGTGGGTGATATATTTAGTAGTGTCTGGCCTCTGTCCACTAGATGTCAGTATGGCTCGTTGGCCACATTATGATAACTAAAAAAATGTCTTGCCAGAGACCAAAATCATCCCAGACTGAGAACTGCTGTCCATGTTAGGCAAAGAACTTGATGGCACAGGACTATCTGTTGGGACTAGAACCTCACCAAAGATCAAGAGACTGCTTAGCATTGGGTGGGACAGCCCAGCTGGCCCTCTGTTCTAGAGTCTGACCCGGGAGGAGCTCTGTTTTCATGGAATGAATAAGTGAATTCTTAGTTTGCTCTAAGGAAATTATGTGCTCCTTTTAGCACTTGTGAGTGTCCTAGGGAGGGTAGCTTGCAAGCCAGGGACAGTTTGGACACAAGACAAAAGGCAAACCATTGGCAAAAGGACCCTAGGACAGCTGTGGATGCTGAAGAGCAAGGTGGGTCGGAGATGTGCAAATCTGTGAATCCTCAGATTCCACAGACTCCACAGATGAACATTTGACTGGCTGGGGCACTACAGTGAGACTAGGAGAGGCCTGGGAAGCAGTGGGCAAGGGGCTGCTTCTTCACTGATAGCCCTGACTTTGTGCTATTGCAGCTGTGCCCTGTGATCCAGCAGGCTTTTGATGACATGTACGAAGACTTCCTGACACTGACAACAGGTAGGGAGCTCTGCTGTCTGCACTGCCTTTCCCTTGACTGTGGGTTTAGGCTTCAGGCCCCGCCTTTACCCAGGAGAGAACACTCTTTCGGCACCTTGGGCCAGCACAGGTGAACAGGCACCTGCTAAGCCCTGGCCAGACACCGCAGCTTCAACTTCATGAGCACCTTAGATGTGCAAGGCAGTGGTTCTCAACCTTCCTAATGCTGCAGCCCTTTAATACAGTTCCTCATGTGTTGGTGACCCCCCACCATAAAATTATTTTCGTTGCTACTTTCTAACTATAATTTTGCTACTGTTATTAATCATAATGTAAATATCTGTGTTTTATAATGTCTTAGGCAACCCCTGTAAAAGAGTGGATCGATCCCAAGGGTTAAAACTGCTGATTTGCTCCTTGACTTTGGGGGAGTCACTCTCCCTCCTTGTCCCCAGTTTCCTCATCTATAAAATGAGACTTTCTACCTCCCAACCTCAAAGGATTATAGTCAACATCTAAAGGTTATAGAAGAGTTCTGGGCATACAGGAGATGTTCTGCCTGACACAGAGTTGTTTAAAAATAAATGCACACTCGATGGACAGATGGATGGATTGGATGGATGGATGGATGGATGGATGGATGGATGGATGGATGGATGGATGGTAGACTGACTATTGTGTGATTCTGAAAGGAGGGAACAAGGGCAGAGGTGAGTTGTATGTTCAGAACAAATGTCATTTCTCCCTCCCTGAGAATAGCAAAAAGGAGAAGACATGAACTTCTGTGTTCAACCTTGCAAACTGGTCCTACTCAACCCTCTCATAATAGGAATCAACAAAGAGGAAGAAAACTCTACCATGTTATGATTTAAAATCCAAAGAGGCGCATCAAAGAGTAGCCATAGCAACATGGGAAGAGCAGAACAAATCACTAAGGCCCTAGTGCATATGAGGGCAAAATCCAGGGCTGAGCACTATATATGTACCATCTCACTTCCTTAGTGCACTCAACTGTCCAACTGCACATATGGGGAAACTGAGGCACCATATGGGGAAACTATGCCACCTCTGAGCTCACAGAGAAGACTCGTGTTAGGGAAGGCTGGGACCTGATTCTTCCTGCTCCAATTAGATGTGTGTGTGTGTGTGTGTGTGTGTGTGTGTGTGTGTGTGTGTGTGTAAGAGAGGGGTGAGAAAGAGAGAGAGAGAGAGAGAGAGAGAGAGAGAAACATCAGTTCCAAGGCTAGAAGGCACTAATGTTACAGAAATTCCCAAGTCTATCTAGCTGCTCTGTTCTCAGTGACAGGGGCTGAAGCAGGGTAGGGCAGGCTCATGCACTCTCATTCTCCACCCAATATCTGGGCAGATGAGGTGTCTCTACCACCTGTCCACCAAGCGGGGGAAACTAAGACAAACATAGATGATGGGTGAATTAGTGAGTGCACACCAGAGTTCAGTCCCAACCCCCACCTGCCTTGAAGAGTGGGTTACAATTAGGTGGGGGAAGCACAGGCTTTAAACACATGAAAGTCTAGCTCTATGCTGGTGCTTGGAGCGAGCCCTGCAATGGTTGCCATGGTTACCACCAACAGCATCATTTCTCCTGACTCTGGCAGTGTCCCTAATGGTCAGAAAGAAGCAGCAGTAGAAAATCACCCCACCCAACTACACCCTCCATCCTCACACTCTTTCTTCTTGCCCTGAGCAGAACCCATTGCCCTCAGCCCTGGAGCCCTGGAGTTTGGCCTTCTGTCTCCTGCTATCCAGGACAGTAATATCCTGTTGAACCTGAAGGTGAGTGTCCAGACCTCAGAGCATACTGGGGACATTAGGGACCAGCTCTTCTGTGACAGCCCAGGGACCAGCTCTTCTTCTGTGACAGCCCAGGGACCAGCATCTACACATCATCAGGGCATGTAGCTGATGACATCATACACCAAGCATCCTGTGAAAGCCAGCAGGTAGCACATCATGGCTCCCTACCTGACCTCAGACCTCGACCCTGTGTGTGTATGGGTCTCTGGGTCTTTCTCTCAGGCAATCTCCTGCCAAACTTCAAACTTCTGATGGCATTGCAACATGGGCTCAGGACAGAAGCATCCTCAAGGATCATACAGCCCTAACTCCCAGACCATAACTCCCTGGCTGTGAAGCTCTAGGCAGGTTTCTCCTCTGTTTCTGTGGCTGTAAAATATAAGTGGTTATACTCAGGAAACAATGAGATGAGGCCACACTGGATTCCCAGACAGGGGATGCTCAGTAACAGTGGGCTCCTGTAAAGTCCCTCACTGCACATCCTGTGGGTAGTGTGAGTTCCAGACAGGCTCTCAAGACGCTCAGGTCTTGGAAACCACAGCGTAGGATAGATCCATCTGCTGCTCTGTTGCAGTTTGAATCCTCCCTTCACCTAAAGAGTGTAAGAGGTTAAAACCTAAATGAAAAGCATGCATTTTGGTTACAAACTAGGCATTGGTAGCATGCAGCCGCAGTCCTGGGTGCTCTGAAGATGGGAGGCAAAAAGATCGTTTGAGCTCAGGCGTTAGGGGCCAGCCTGGGGAAGCACAGGGATATACCATCTCTTTAAACGTGAGACAGAAGAACAAAGGGAAGGATGGGAGAAGAAATTGAGACAGGGGAGAAGGGAGGGTAGAGGTAATCTAAGGGAGTCAGGAGAGGAGGGGAGGCTGCCAGGTACCTGACAAGCCATTGCCTTCATAACCTAAACTTCCTGACACAAATGCAATGATGGGAAACAGACAGAATGGTTCCTGCCTTAGTCTATTTTGTGTTGCCAGAACACAGTACCTGAGTGATTTATAAACATTAGAAGTTTACTAGACTTATGGAAATCCAGGAACACGATGCATCTCCTGTTGAGGGCCCCCACGGTGCATCTGCCTGTGGTGGAAGACAGAAGAGTTGGGGAGGGTGAGAGCAAGGGCAACCAGGAGTTGAGCTTACTTTCACAATGGTCTACTCCCACCTCCAGTAGCTGGGCCACTCCTATAACAGCACTAACAATTGACGAAGGCCCAGTCACTTCCTGAAGGAGCCACCTCTCAATGCTGCTGTACTGGGATGAGGAATCCATCACGGAAACTTTGAGAAACACCTTCTCCTCAGCACAGTCGTTTCCTTCCAGTTGGTTACAGGATACAATGGGGTATCAAAGTCCCCAAACCATGATCTGCTCTGTGTCTCCTCAGGCCAAGCTGCTGGACTCACAGGCAAGGGTAACCAACTGGTTCAACAGCTCTGTGGCTTCCCTGATGGAGACCACCACAGACGGGGCCCCTTTCAGCCTGACTGTGAGGCAGGACCTGGTGAATGCCATTGTGACCACCCTGGTCCCCAAGGAGGAGCTTGTAATCCTGCTCAGATTTGTGGTAAGCCCCACTGTGGGGGGAGAGGAGGATGACTCACCCCCATGCCATCTGCCCACTGAAAGGAGACCTGAGATGGGAACTCCCAGTAATGATTCTGATGTCCAATGCTAAAACCAAAGGCTTCCCTTAACACCCAACTTTGACCCTGGTTCTGCCTTCAGAAACCAGATGTATCTGTTTCCTCCTCCAAATATCCAGGAGGTGCTCCAGACCACTCTGGATACTGAGGAATCCAGAGATGGTGCCCGTACCCCCAATAGCACCGATCACTAGCTGATCAGGGTCCTCATTTCACCTGAGCCTGGGTGCCAACACATACTCTGATCCTATTACTGAAGCTTGATTAATGCAACTGACTCACACCCCTCTCCCTCTCTCCAGATTCCTGATGTGGCCCGCCAGTTACAGACAGACATCAAGGAGATCAATGCAGAGGTGGGTCCGTTTGCCACCTGGAGCTTGTTAGGTGCTCCCTGACTCTGTTCAGGGGACTCTGCAGGGTGGAACAGATGTGGGCTCCTCTCTTCTTTCCCACTAAGGGAACCAGGCTCCCTGGAAGCCCAGAGACTTCTTCAGTCTAGCAGGGAAGCTTGAAATTGATGATTATGGGGTGATGACCCATTGCAAGGGCAATTCCCCTACCCCCAGACGGGAGGGGTGGGGGAGAATAGGACAGCAATCACAGGCAGTCTAGGGAAATGCAGGGAAAGGCAGACAATGGCCTGGAGCTGGACGAAGGGGGAAACTCTAAGCTCTGCTTCAGGCTAAGAAACCTAAGAAACTGGAGAGCATCCCTGAAGGGAGACGGCACTCCATAAGGGAGTGCTGGGAAGGACAGAGGCTGGAGCACCAAGAAACACCACAGGGGACACGAAGGGCCTGTGCCCTGTGATCAGGTGTGGGTCTGATGTCTTGCTTTCCAGGCAGCCAACAAGCTGGGACCCACTCAGATGTTGAAGATCTTCACCCACAGCACCCCCCATATTGTGCTGAACGAGGGCAGTGCCACAGCGGCTCAAAGTGTTGTGCTGGAAGTGTTCCCCACCAATGCAGATGTCCGGCCCTTCTTCTCTCTCGGCATTGTGAGTTTAAGTGTCTGTGGCAAAGACTGGAGGTCGCCCTGTTCATTGTTATGAACTGGAGTATCACCTAGTCGTGTGCAGAGGAGGAGGAGAGATGAACTTTGGGGGTCCAGCAGCCCCTAGGGATAGAGGGACCATAACTTCCATCAAGGCAGCTACATTCCAGCTAGGGGTATTTTCTAGAGAACGGGCAACATTCAGCAGCTGAGAGACAACCCCACCTCCCAGAAAGAAGGAGTAGGACAGCAACCACATGCAGCCAAGAGAAATCCAGGGGAAGACAGAGAAGCCTGGAGAAGGGTAGAGTTGTGGATGGGCTTTGAGGGGTGAGGCCAGCCAGGCTTCCCCAAGGGGGCAGGCAGTACCTGCTGTGAATAGGAGGAGTTGACCCCTCCTTAGAGCAGGGTCTCTCTGTGCAGCTCTACACTACACTATTTCAGGGATGCCTACAGATTTATTGGTTCCCCATACCCCCCCCCCCCCAGAGAGTTCATCTTGGTGTTCTGGCCTCGCAGTGAAAGACAGTGGAAGCCAACTTCCCAGACCAACCTTACTCCCTGATGACCCCTCCATGGTCAGTGGGAGGCACTGCAGGAGCAATTGTTTCTCTCTGCTCCACTCTAATGGGGCTCAGCACTCAGCCCTCTGGGTCAAGCTGATGCAAGTCTTGAGCCCTGAATGGCAAGCCTGACTTAGCCTCTGAGCTTTGCAGTCATACTAACAAGGCTCAGGGCTTACCATAGCTGCTGACCTCCTCTGTCTGCCCTTCAGTCACTTCCCGTGTACACCAGGGGACTGATAGGACCCGATCAAGAGGTAGAAGGGCTTATTGGAGAAGCCACTTGAAGTGCCTGACACACAGTAGCAGACAGTAGGTGTTGACTGTGTTGGCCAGTGTCATCCTAAGCTTAAGTGGCAACTGTGAAACAGGGTGTAGGGCATGGAAAGTGAAGTCAGAGAGTTCAAACTTTTCCCAAGGTCACAGAGCCAGTAGCCAAGATTACCTTGACCCCAATCTTTCCTGTATAATCCTCCCTCTAGATGCATTCTCTTTTTTAAAAAGTTGGGGCCTGGTTGTCTTGTTGCAGGAAGCCAGTTATGAAGCTCAATTCTTCACAGAAGGCAACCGGCTTATGCTCAACTTCAATAACGTCAGGTAAATGTGTGAAGTGCTGCTAAGCTGCCCAGGCGATGCGTTTCTCTAATCCACCACCAGAGGACACCAGAGAGGGCTGATGACAGAAGGCTTCCTTGCCAGGCCTGACTTGAATTAAGGGTTGAATTCCAAATGGAAAATGAAGGGACTCTACAGGAGCCACAAAGCAAGCCAACCCCACCACTGGGCTGGCCTGCATGCACCACCCAAGGCTTCAAACAGCCCATTCTGAAAAATTTCAAGATAAAAGCGGTAACAGCCTAGAATCCTTGGGGCCCAGCACTGAAGTGGCCTCTGCACCCCTCCCAGTCCTGCAAAGTCTATTACCTTCTGTCCCACACTGAGTTCAGGGACTCCAACTAGAGGCTCCAGCAGTAAAGTTAGGCTCAGGGGAACACTCTGATCTGCCTGTACAGGGTGAGATAATAGCTAGCTATGGATGGATGGATGGATGGATGGATGGATGGATGGATGGGTGGGTGGGTGGGTGGTGGATGGATGGATGGATGGATGGATGGATGATAGAGAGATGGTAGATAAGATTAGATAGATAGATAGATAGATAGATAGATAGATAGATAGATAGATAGATAGACAGACAGATAGATGGATAGATAGATGATTGATAGACAGATGATAGATGATCGATAGACAGATGATAGATGAAAGATGATAGATAGATGATAGATAGTAGATAGATAGATAGGCAGACAGACAGACAGATGATTGATAGACAGATGATAGATGATTGATAGACATCAATAGACAGATGATAGACGAATGATAGATAGATGATAGATAGTAAATAGATAGATAGATAGATAGATAGATAGATAGATAGATGATAGATAGTAGATAGATAGATAGATAGATAGATAGATAGATAGATAGATAGATAGATAGATAGATAGAACACAATAGATGGTAGATAAGATAGACCAGACTGGCATTTCTACACAAGTACATGAGATGGGAACACCCTCTCATGAGGAACTTGAGCTAACTAGAGCACCGACCCTCCCCCACCCCTGGGTGGTTTTCTGTCCTTTGGGCTACCATCCAGCCCTTTAGAATGTGAACACCATAAGCAAGGACTTTCCCTTCTTCACCATTGTCGCATGAGAACCTGCCTGTGCCTTGTACATAGCAGGTCCTCAATAGACAGTTAGTGACAGAGATTCCAAGGGGCCACTCTCATGGGTGTCTTCTGTTACAGTATTGAACGCATCAAGCTGATGATCTCAGACATCAATCTGTTCGATGTAAGTATTAACAGATAATCTCTAAGGGAACGGGGGCCAGAATGGGCCATTACAAAATGAGACGCTGACCAGGATTTGCTTTGAAAGAGATATCACAGGAACTCCTGGGGTGGACTGGTGGTCTCCTTACTACACTCCAAAGTCTAGCCTGCAGGCTCCCATTTCTACTGAGCACCTACTGCATGCAGACATAGCTGAGAGCACCAACCATGTACAAACCTGCACCACTCTCTATTATAAAACAAAGCCCCTCCGCTGACCCTGGGCAGTCCCTCTCCTCTGGTCCTCAGTTTCCCAAGTCCCTATCCCGAACCCGAGAGCTCAACTGGGCTGGCTCTTGTCTTCACCTTTGGGATTGCACTTTGTTTTGTTTTACTTTGGTGTTGTTGTTGTTGTTGTTGTTTTCTTGCTGTTATAGGTGGTGGGGTTTGTTTGTTTCTTTGAGACAGGTTCTCACTATGTAGATCTGGCTAGCCTGGAATTCACTATGTACATCAAGCTGGCCTTGAAACTCAGGACAATCCTCCTGCCTCTGTCTTCTGGCTGCTGTGACTGTAGGTGTTTATTACATCTGACCCTCCATTGGTTTGTAGAGGGTTTTGTTTAGGAAAATAATAGTTTACTGCAAGATTTGTGAAAATCTGGACATCTGTCTTCTCTTCAAAAGCAGAATTCTCTCAGGTGCTTCCAGCTGAAACAAAGTCCCTAAGCATAGAGAGTTCTCAATGAGCCACAGCCCAGAGCAGTGAGGGCTCTCTCCCCAGTGTCTCTGGGCAGAATCTGGCTGCTTCAGCCTACAGGAGACTTGGTATTCCAACATGCCTTCTGGATGCTCTTGTCATGGGGAGACAAGTCAGGGAACCTGAAATGGCCCTGAGGACCTGGCAGTGACCTTTAATGGCTTCCCTCTCCCTCACAGCCTGAAGTCCTGAGGGACACCCTGACCAAGATCCTTGAGTACGCACTGCTGCCCAATGAGAATGGTGAGTGCCTCGGCCCTCAAACCCCTCCCCTAGGCTGCTGGACCTCCTGTCTTCACCCAGGACCCCCTTTTTCATGGCCCCCATCTTCTAAGCCTAGTTCTAACTCTTCCCGTTCCAGAGAATATTCCTGTCACCAACTAGAGAAGGCCTCTCCTGCTGACGTCCCCTCAACAGCCTGGTCCTTTACTATACCAGTTCTAAAGCAGGCAGGGATGAGCTGGCAGACACCAGGTTCATAGGTCCAGCTGAAACCAGATGCAAACAGACAGCTAGACCTCACTCAAGGGGCCTTGGGCAGACTGAGCTCAAGTACCCAACCCCTCTTGCTGGCTTTGAACAAGCTCCCTGGTCCTCCTGAGCCTTGGGCTATCCACCTGTGGAAAGGGTAAATAAGAGTACTTTCCTCTAGGTGGAAAGGAAATGATGTATGTCAGGGGTGGAAAGAGCTGGTACCTGTGCCATCATCACCATGTGTGAGGGGTGGAGAGAGCTGGTACCTGAAACATCTTTATATTTTTAATTTTGCTTTACTAAAGTAGGAAATCTCAGATGGAGAAACTTCTACAGAGGGTGATGGAAGCCATGACTGTTCTTGAACAAGTGTTAAGGAATATGAGATGCACTGTGGGACAACCAGAAGCGAATGCCAAAGGGCCAGATAGGGCTGGGTGAATGCCGGAGTAGAGGACAGGCAAGCAGGTAGAAGGAAACAGACCAGGTCTTATGTGCCAGATCCCAGGCTCGCCTCCAGGAACTGCAAGCTGGCCACAGTGGCCCACCACTCTCTGACAACATTTGTTATTTCAGGCAAACTGAGAACTGGAGTCCCCATGTCAATGTCCAAGGCGTTGGGTTACGAGAAAGCTGTGTGCTCTGTGAGCAAGGTGAGAGGCATGTGGGAATAAACAAGCTGTCTGGGCTGGAGTGGCCCTATGGTCACTTGTCGGGGTGTGGGCACCTGTAAGTGAAAAGTCACCGCTCCTCCTACCCCACGTACCATCACTCATGTTTTCACTCACTTACGCAGGAATATTTCTCCATGCTGTAAAATGTGTCACGTATGGCTCCTAGTCCTCTGGCCATAGAGACAGATAATACTGTCCCCCTGGAAGAGCCCATTCTCTAGCAAGAGAGACACCTATATAAACTAGTAAACAGAACCAAGTAAATAAAGGCTGGGAAGAAAATAAAGGCAGGCTCAGAAGAGAAAGCGGTGGTGGAAAGGGGCTGCAGGTTTTGATAGGATAGACAGGGAGAACCTCTCTGAAAAGGTGATGCTTGCTGGCACCTGAAAGGCAAGATGGTGAGCCCTGTGGATAGAGAAGTGTCATATCAAAAAGACCAGCAAGTCCAAAGGCTCTGAAGCTGAGGTGGGTACTGTTCCAGAAAAGATGGTCAGGAGGTCTAGGGTATGAGATGGCACCCAAGGACTGCAGATCTCAAACTATACACACACACCTCTGTGGGGCTAAGTGACCTCCACTTGAGCAGACCAGAGTTATAGCTCAGTTCTCCATGCAGATGTCCCTAGTGTGCCTGGCCTGACACACACTAAAGGCTTAATAAATGGTTGGTGAGCAGGTCACAATCCTGGCCTCCGCTAGGAAAGGGGCTGTAGCTGTGTCAGGCACCTCACACAAGTGTCAGCCTTAACAGCGATGTCCACACTGGCTCTGCTGTCCAGAGGCGGATCCTAGTGTGATCTCCTTTTACAGATGGGGAAACTGAGACATTTTTCCAAAGCTACATATGTATGTGCCCTACTGGTGGCACTGTCAGATTTTGCATCTGACACCTGCCCCAATAACCTCTTACTTTAGTCCCAACTTCTTCATGAGTCAGTCAGTAAAGTGCCCATCTTGGTCAGCTGGCTAGTGAACATTTATTAAGCATCTACTATATACAGACACTGTCCACAACAACGAATAAATCAGAAAAAAACCTCTGGCTCCTCAGAAATTCAATCCAATTTAGAGGGATAGATGGCTAAAAGCAGACTCACAATGATGAGAGAAGCCCATAGGTGGCTTGCCCATCATCCTTCTGTAACAAAGTGTTCATCCCTGCTCTACAGAGGCATTTTGGGTCCAACCTGTGACTCCCATGAGTCCCAATTTGTCCCCAAGCTGCCCATTAGGACCACCGAGCTCCTGAGCCATTTAATCATGGAGAAATCCCCAGATCTAAGTCATATCCCCTGTCTCCAAATGTCCTGCTTTGCTCTATTGGTTCCTCTGTAGCCAACAATGCATTAGTTGTGTTCTATAGCTGGGAGACACCAAACATTTACATTAGTGGGAAGAGAGTGGAGAATAAATAAATAAATAGATGTGAATTAAAGCCAGTATGTGAGAGGAGCCAGTAGAACACAGTCACAAGGGTCATGTGGTCACTGCTCGTCTCTACTTTGCTGGGAGCTGTGAAGAAATCAGAATACAATCTTTTTTTAAAATTGTTTTATTTATTTACATTCTAAATATTGCTCCCCCTTCCCAGTCCCCACTCCAAGAGTTCTTCACCCCATCCTCCCTCCTCTTTGCCTCTGAAAGGGTGTTCCCCCCACCTGACCCACACATCCTCACCTCATTGCCCCCTGATGCCCCTTCTCTGGGGCATCAAGTCTCTACAGGATTAGGCACATCCTCTCCCACTAAGACCAGACAAGGCAGTCCTCTGCTACATATGTGCCAGGGCATAGATCAGAGCAAGTTTTATCATTCCAATTAGTTTGGTTTTGATTTCTTTTTAAAGAAACTCAGGTGCCCAGGTCTTTTGGAGACAGCCAAGAATCTACTTGTATAACATTTCATTGTGTTTTACTGTGGGCCTACACAATCCAGCCACCGCACACGAATACTCTGCCCAGGCCACAGATTGCTAGGAGAGTGTACTGTTCACATACAAGGCCTTCATTTATGACCCTGCTATGTGCTCTGCACAAGTGTGTCCCCCCCACACACACCAGGCCTTCCTTCATGGAGAGCAAAAGCAGGGTGACCCCCAAAAGGCAGGAAGTGAAAACCAACACAAAGGAGAAAACTAACCAGCTTGACTCCCCTTCCATTCCAGGGTGCCCTCAAGCTCACTCCAGCCTCCTCCTAGAACCCTGGTTCTCCTCCCTCCTGATGAAGACCTGGACAGTAGCAGCCAGCCCCAGCCAGGTCCCAGCCGGGAGTGTGGAAGCCTGCTTTGTAGACTATCCCCCTGCAGTTAATAAACGCTTGCCAGTAGCTCCCGTCGTCAGGGTGGTTTTGTCCAGCATGGGAGTTACTCTGCCTCTGGCAGGCCTGGGATATGGACGGAGACGTGAGGGTGGAGTTCAGACACCTCTGAGCCACCTGAACAAGTCTTTGTCACATGGAAATGGCGTGACCACAGAAGAACAGGAGCAGTGATTGGGTTCACCTCCCTTTTGGAAGGCTTTTGGATGGGGAGACACATACTTGGTTGATTTTGTTGGTATGGTGGGTCACATGGTCTCTGAGTCCTATGGTTCTGGAGGCAGACAAACAGGATGCAGCTTCTCCTAGGTGGGCTTCTGTGCCCTTCTCTGTCAAGAGGGGAGCATCGTGGTTCTCACCTTGCAGAGCTGAGGGGAAGATCAACTGAGGCACTCGGCCTCCAGGGCACCTCAGGAAACACCTTATCAGCAAAACCTTTCCTATTCAGACACGCATGACAGCCATTGTCTCCGTGGTTTCCCTGAAGCCCCAAGGTTCTGGGACAAGACAATAGGCATCTGTTCGCTAAGCCTGCGTTGTTCTCCACACCCACCCACAGCCTTCAGTCACACAAAAGCCCTTACGGGAAGACAGGGGTAGTGTCTGGGAAGAGACAGTACTCAGAGCCAAAGCACACTTCTGCCGTACCTATGTTCTGTAGTGCCACCTGGTCACCATAAGGCAATTTGTTCCACCCCATGTGATCACTGGATTTGAATGTCCTCAGGTCCATCATCCCCTGGTGGCAGATGAAGATCCTCACTCCCTGGGCAAGGGACAGCTCTGAGGTCCAGTCTCACCTCTAGCTCCCAGGCCTCCCATAAGAAGGAATGTGGGCACCCACAGCAGCTGGTCACAGCCTCCTCCCCACTGTTGTGCGGGGTCATCTCCTAGATCCACTCCACTCAAATCTAGGTATCAGCCTACTGTGGGTACCAAGACCATTTGTTCCATGTCAGTAACACCAGAGGGATCTTAGAGCTGACTAACCACCTACCTTCCCCACAGCCTGGGCAGCACTCTCCCCTCACCCAGCAGCATGCCACTGTCTCTTCTTCCAGGCTCCTTCCCCATCCACCCTCTTCTGTGCTCTGCTTTCCAAGGGAAAGAAGAGCAACCGTCTCTGTGCTGGCCTGCATCTGATAGGACCCTGAAACCGCCATCCTGACCCAGAGACAGGAGACCCGAGAGGCAGGGGTTCTCAAGTCCCACAGGTAGGGCATCCTTCCTCAACAGAGAGCGTGAAAACTCTTCTCAAATCTGAGTCTCGGAAACAGCAAAGAGAAAAATTCCAGGTTATATCTTATAAATTGTCCTTAAGGGACACGGTGCCTCTATGACCCTAGCTCCTCAGAAGGCTGAGACAGGAGGATTACTAGTTGGAGACCAGTCTAGGCTCACAACACAAGACCGTGTTTCAACACAACCCAAGTCTTGAGCCTGGAGAGATAGAGCATTGGCTGCTCTTCCAGAAGAGCTGGGTCAGTTCCCAGAACCCATATTGTGGCTCAAAACCATCTGTATCTCCAGTGCCAGGGGATCCAGTGCCTTCTTCTGCCCTCTATGTGCACCAAGCATGTATATGGCAATACTGAGATAAATACAGGCAAAACACCCAAACATTAAATTTAAAAAAAAAAAAACTCCCTCTTTGAGATAGAGAGGTGATCTGAGATCAGCGATTAAGAGCATTCATGGCTCTTGCAGAGGGCGTAGAACCTACATCAATCAGCTGACGACCACCTGTAACTCCAGTTCCAGGGAACCTTGTGCCCTCTGGCTGCCAAAGCACATGCCCACGTGTGGTTCACATAATCTCGTGTAGGCACGCACACATACATATACATTTTTAAAAAGTAATATTAAAATATAGAACTTCAATCTTCTCTGTCATATTCTATCAAATGCTGTGAACTTTCGCTGACCTTTGACCTGGTGGCCGAAGGAAGCGCTTCAGAACAAGCCCTGGTCAGCCTCGCGCTTCCTGTGTGCTTCCTGTGTCTCTGCTGTCTCCTGGAACTCAGTCTTCCCACAAGCTCCCAAGCCTGAGTCTCCAGGTGAAGCCTGGGACTCCTGAGAAAAGGATGGGGAAGGGAGGGGAAAAGTGACGCACCGATACTATAATCTCAAAAGAAACAAGTTTAAAACAAAAGAGAAAAGGAAATTGGAGCTAACACGCACCCTGCTTGCGCCCTAAGTTGTAAAGGAGAAAATTCTATTGAAAATCCCGGACTCCCAGGGGAGACGCAGGGCAGCAGGGACATGATCCTCTCAGCTTCCGAGTGACAGAGGGGGT
>NW_022196897.1:140083570-140126238 GCF_008632895.1 Mastomys coucha
AAAAAAAAAAAAAAAAAAAAAAAAGAAAATCCCAAGACAACTAGGGATAGTCGGTAGTGGTCACACCACCGGAAAACGAAGGAGCCACGCTCACACAGTCAGGAGCATGCAGGAGCAAGGGGTGCTGGGTTCCCACAAGCCAGGGCCTCTATACAGGTAGGTGGCAGAGAGCTCAGTCATGGAACTGTGGTGGCAGAACCAGCAAATATCTGGGCCCTTTCTGGACCCTAGCATCAAACCCCAGCTTTCTCTGCCATGCTACCTGACCCTGATGGAGGCGAGCACGCCTCTGTTTCCTTCATGTATAGAACGCACATGATCATAAGGGCTTGCTAACCCTTCCTGTACTCCAGGCCTGTGCTTACTACGCCTCCGTGGCTGCCTCACTGACCTTCACCATCTCCCAAAACCACTGGTAGGTTTATTGTATGCTGAGGGAGGCTAAGAAGGAAATGAACAGGATTTGTTCTCCACTACTCAGCTCTTACACAACCGAAGCAATCGTTTAGGACCTGTCTGCAACTTTGATGACCACATTCGGGTAGAAATGATTTAAAAGCCTAGGTGACATACACAGAAAGAACATGGGAATAGAAGAGCAAGGTGGATGCTGTCAGCTTCATCTTTGCCCCTCACCAGTGTGTGCGCTCTCTCTCTCCCTCCCTCTCTCCCTCCCTCTCTCCCTCTCGCTCTCTCTCTCTCTCTCACACACACACACATACACACACATATATACCACATACACACACACATACTCACACACACATACACACATATACACACACATATACACACATACAAACACACACACACACATACACACACATCACACACACACACATACACACACATACAAACACACACACACACATATACACACATACAAACACACACACATACACACATCACACACACATACACACACATCACACACACATACACACATACACATACATACAAACACACACATACACCACATACACACACACACACATACACACATACCTACACCACATACAGACACACACACACACACACACACACCCTTACCACCTTGGGATCTATGCCAGTCACATCTTGCATTAGCAGCCTCTGTACTCCTCACAAGAGGTGGAGATATGCCAAAGGGAAAGGGCCCAAGCCCAGCCCACTTCCTCCTCGGGGGGTCCAATGGCCACATTCTGAGCTTGCTGCACCCCACCCCCACCCCGCCTCAGTAACAGGCTCTATCAGTTTTGGCCAAAAGCCCCTGGCTGCAAAGTGACAAGAGAAGTGATTCTTCCACTGACGAATTGAGTGTGCCAAGCTCTGGCCACGGGCCTTGGCTTCCCACCACGTGTCCATCCTTCACTTCAGAGCTTGGTGTATAAGAGTAGTCCTTTAAGAAAGCTGGTGACACAGGCCTGAGAGATCTGGAAGGCCCCATCCAGGGAGTGGTAAGGGCTAGGGAGACAGCACAGATGTTTGCTGTGCCTCCACCATCACATGGGGGGAAATAGAGCAGAGGTTCTTAGGCATCCAGTCATGCTCGATTCAGATGCAAGCTCTGCCACTTACATGTTACCATAAGGGAGTCAGGCCCAGTGCAGGACTGTTAGAACATAAAAAGATGGGGACAGGGTACAGAGTGGGGCTACAGGGCTGTGGGTCCCTGGGGAAGACATAAGCTCTCACTTCCATGGCCACAGGCTCTGAAGCTGGGATGCTGCTGCTGTGGGCACTGCTGTTATGCTGGGGGATGCTGCCCCAAGCCCGAGGGACAACCCATGCTCCTCTCTTCCTGCAGATCAACGAAAACCAGCTGCAAACAGGTGACTTTCAAGGAATAAGCTTGGAGAAGCATTATCTCTAAGAAGGCAGAGCCATGGGCAACAGCTCTGGGGCTTCTCTGGTGGCCATTTACCAGATTTCCACCGCTGCCCTTGCCCCTTCTCCGCTCTAACACTTGCTGTGCCTCCCTCTTGCCATGAGCAGTCCTCACCCTGTCATTCAAACCAACCTCAAGTGTCTTCCTCACCACCTCCCCTGCCCACCACATAGAAGTCATCGCTGCCTCCTTGGCTGGTGTAGGCCAATCCCTCTTTCTCTCCGTCTCAATGTAGTGTGCTCTGACTGGGCTTGGAAGACAAAGTCCTTACCAACTCTCCTCCAGAAACATCTTCTGCTCTCCCTGTCACAGTCAGGTCTCTCCTGGCTCCCACAGCCCCCTGGTGAATCCTCTTCAATGGCTTCATCCAGACACAGCGCCTGCTAACCTGTCTGTCTGCCTGCTCTTCCCCCTGCTGCTTGTCTGCAGGGTGCTTGTTGTCCCCAGCTCAGGGAATCTGTGACCTGGAGCCATCTGCATGTGCTGCTGCTCTCCCTAGACTTTTCCATAATGAGTTTCTTCACCTCCTTGGGGTACTTGCCCTAAGCCTTCTCCTTGCAGCAGCCCCTCATGTCCAGAGCAGACCCTCCTCGCCCCAGTCACACTTAGCGTCTAAGTGTTTTTCTGTAACACTTCCAAAACTTATTTTACTTGCTGGTCTGAGTTCTAGTTTGCCTTTCTCCCTGGTTGCCATGTCAACTCCAGAGCGGCGGGAGCCACATTGCTCCTTAAGCCGCTGAGCAAACTGTCTTACCAGCTGAGCTAGGTGGCAAGGCAAGGCTGAGCCAGGACAATGACTTAAGCACAGGAGTTTGAAACCAACCTGGGAAGTATACTGAGATCTGAACTCTGGTCTCCTCATAAGAGCTTGTGGCTGAATGGCTGTCTTATCTTCTAGCTGGGTTCAGGTGCCAGGGGGTGTTTGCTGAACGGCTGAATGGACCCTGAGGAGCTGTTTTTGTCCCCAGACATCTCAGATCTATTATCAGAGCACCAGGTCCTGAAGGGTGTGATCAGGATGACTGTGACTGGATCCCCAGATGAGGGTGTGTCTGTCCTGGACCGCCTGCCCTTTGTCAGAACGGAGCTTGTGGGGAAGAAGAATGGACTGGACCTGTCACTCGTGGGGGACCTGCTGTCTGGGAAGACTATGCCTGAGCTTAAGAAACTGCTGACGACAGTCGGGTGAGTGGCTGTGCGGTAGCCAGGACCTCTCTTCTCCTTCAGGAGGCCTTTCCCTGTCAAGCAGGGCAGAGGTGGGCAGGCAACTGGGGTCTGCAGCATGCATGAAGCAGGTGCCCTCCTACTGTATGGCTACATTTCCAGACCTCTCCAAATCCCTCTAGGAAGGAAGCAGGGTCTCCCTCTCTATAGTTCCTCCTCACTCCTATGCTTTCCAAATTTGAATAGTGTTTCCAAAATAGTTTCAGTGAACCACCTGCCTTTGAATGGCATGAATATATCTCAAGATCCAAGTTTCCCAATTGTGTGGGCTTTCAGCACAGCCACACTAACGAGCCCAGAGCCAGTGGTGTCCCTGTAGAACAGAGGCCAAGACAGGGGTCTGCAGCTGCTTCCTGGAAGCAGGGCTCAGCCCTTGCTCCTAGCATTCACTAACAATCTCTGATGCTGGTACCAGATGCCTGATATTGACACCTCATGGGGCATCCTTATTGTCCCATGTTGGACACAGCCATGTTGGCTTATAGTCTAGCCTGCTGTAGTATGACTTCCAATCATGACCCTTACTAATCATGCTGGCAGCCAGTGTCTTTCTAAACAAGATCATGTTCTGCAGTACTAGGGGCCAGGACTTCACCTTGAACTTGGTCCCCGGATGCCCGGCCATGCTATCTACTCAGCCCTGAAAGCCCTGAGTTGAAGCCTCCTAGTAGAGCAAGAAACCACCCAGATGGACAGTACTGATTTTGGTTGGAGGCAGGTTTCCCTCAAGGTGACCTGCACAGCCACAGATTCAGCCGTGAATGCCTGAGTCCCTCCCCAACATGAGCAAGGGAAGACCCATAGGTCCTAGGACTCCAGGCTCCAAAATGGATTTTCTGGTAGGAGTAAAATGGAGAAGTCAGGGAATTAATAGTGTGGGCACACTGCTCCAGGAGGCCTGGGAGGCAGCACAGGCAAATGCCATCCCAGCTATGCCAAGTGTTGGTACTATCCTTTGGTTCCCCCACCCTACCTGGGTAATCATGCCATGGCTATAAGCCTACCCTATCCCAGGACATGGCTTGGGAGGAACAAAGGAAAACACCACATGGACTGACCCTAAAACTATCCTCCAGGCTGGGCAAGAGGATCAGAAGTTCAGTCCTCAGCTACATAGGAAGTTTGAGACTAGCCCAGACATATGAGATACTGTTTTGAAACAAGTAGTAAAAGAAACCCCCTCCAGAAGGCTCCATGCTGGTGGCCACGTTCCTCCCTGTGATAGAACATGTTGCTGCCAGCCTTGGTGGCTCCAGAGGAATCCGTAGCTGACACTGGTGTCCATAGTGCAAACTTGACCCCTCCGAGCTTCTCAGGAGGAGAGACACCTGAGGTCTTAGAAAGGAAGGGAGCGCAAAGCTTAAGGATGCTAGGGCCTATGAGTCCTTCCTGGAAACTAGAGGGGTTGACATGGCTCTTGCTTCTCCATGTTCATGCCTGCTAGCTTTTCTTTCGAAAAGCTCAGACCCCATGAGACCTGGGAATCAACCCCAGGTCCCATGTACATTGCCAAAACTTCTCCCACTGAACTACGGCCTCAGCCCAGGGTCAGTACTGGGATTCAGCAGGTTTCATGTGTACAGACCTAAGCTACAGTCCCTGACTTGCTAGAGGCTGGCCCAGAGACGGGTGAGGACTGCCCAGATCCTCAAGGCTTAGAGACTGGAAGCAGAGTTCTGTGGTCTCTGGAAGGCCACTGTGTAAGGACACGCCGCCCAAAGCTCTCTTCATTCCTCCTGCCATCAGCTCCCATTCTAAGTACTCCAGATATGCACAGAGCCAGACACATCACCCCCCGTGCCTCCCACAGGTTGGTCATAGAAGATGCCAAGGGACCAGAAGTCACCCTGCAGATTCTAAGCGACAGCCTGCTGCAGATCACACTGCGCTGTAAACTGTACCTCTCATTCCTGGGGTAAGTAGCCCATGGCACAGCCTCCCCACATGCTGCCAGGAGGCAAGACTAACAAAAGCCACGTGTCACCACAAGGATCACAAGTACGTTCTACTTGGGCATGTTTCAAAGACTGACTTACAGGGAAACTGAGGTATGGAATGGGGATGAGGCCTGCCCTGGGTCATTCAGTGAGTCTGCAGTGAGGGTTCCCTCCTATGCTATTTGTGCACGTGGACACACTGAAACTAATGGGACAGTCCGGGAAGTTTGGGACTCCTGGACTGGGCAGCTGAAGCAAGAGTGTCCATTCCCTGGGCATGAGTCTAGAACCAGGTACAGTTCTAGTTCCCTACTGTAGTCGGTCAGGGGTCCATCTTCACAGCTCTGAACTCAATGGCTGTGCATGTGGCCATCTGCAGAGGCCATGATACAGGCACATGTTGGCTAGTGAAGTGGGGAGGGTCGCAATGCCCTTTGGGAATACACCAGTTCCTGCCTTTCTTGGGAATATGGTTGTTGGTGTTTTTGATCTCATCTGGTACCAGAAGCTAAGGAGACTCCTTAGGAAGTGCTTAGATGAGAGGTGTTAAGCCTAAGGAAGCACGGTGACAGAGTTGAGGGGACCTGAGATATGTGTCTTTCAGCCTTGGTTGGGATAGTGTGGCAATGGTAAGGCTCATGACCCAGCTGGGAGAGCATGTGTTTCATCGAAAGGTCACAGTCAGTGCAGGTGTCCGCTGCACTTGTGAGGATCTTGGCTCAGACCGCCCAGTCTGCCAGTAGATTCTGTGTTTTAAAGAGCTCTCATGGTTTCTAATGCAAGCTGCAGCCAGCTCGTGACTTCTGGTCTCAACCTTAGACTGGCTGGAAGCCTGCCCAGACCATACTGTCCCTACAGGATCCTCTGGCTGGAA
Organism: Mastomys coucha; assembly: GCF_008632895.1. Classification (NCBI taxonomy): domain Eukaryota; kingdom Metazoa; phylum Chordata; class Mammalia; order Rodentia; family Muridae; genus Mastomys; species Mastomys coucha. The sequence goes on from NW_022196897.1 coordinate 140,089,473, forward strand.
GCCATCAAGAACATACGAATTGGAGTACGGCTGGAACAGATAGGGAACAAGACCCAGGTGGCCTTCGAGGAGTGCCACGCGCCACCCGGAAGCCTGAACATTGAGATCCTGAAGCGGTGAGCATATCTAAGTTCTTTCTGAGGCCCCCCTGAGCACAGCAGGGGCTGGCTCCTCCTGCTCTGGCTCTGGCCCAGCCCTTTCTGCAGTGGTCCTTCTAAGGGCTGGGGCTGCCTCTCCTTCAAAGCCACACACTGTCCATGTCACCCGTCGACCTCCCCTGCCTCCACATTGAAGGTCATGGTTGAGACTCAGCCACTGCTTAGCTACTTCCTAACAGTGGGTCCCGGCCAGCTACAGACTTCTGGGAGCCTCGGTTTTATGGCTTAAAGTACTCGGCCCACATGAAACAGTCCTGGGGAGGAGATGTACTAACCGACTTACATAGCACAGAACCTGACACCCACGGGGATCAATTATTCACGGATCCACTGCCAGTGAAGCCACTTTCTGCTTGAAAATCCCAAAGCGTTTTATAAAAGATCAAATAAAAATCAGGACATAATGTAGAAAATCAGAGGAAAAAAAAACACACACACATAGATGTCGGGGGAGGGGGCAAGAAGAAGGAGAGGATGCTGGGAAAGGAAAAGGTAGCTATGGTGGCCTTCCTGCTGTCCTGCCTAGGGCAGTTTTCCCCAGCGGTGCTTGGCTTCCCGCTCCCTGCACATGCCTTTAGTACACCCCATGTATACCTACCCATCATCCCTCCCCTAGATCCAACACCCTGTTGCCAAACCAACTGCTGAAACTCGTGACCGACACACTGGAGGAATCCCTGCCTTTTCTCTTTCAGAAGATAGTGAGTCACCAGGGGAGAGGGGTGGGGCCCCCAAGAGAGACCCTCTACCATGGCCCTATTCCAGCAGAAACCCCCTCTTCTTCCCCTCTAGGTGTGCCCTGTGGCCACAGACCTGATCAACTTCCTGCTGGAAGACATGCTACACATCATTCTTCGTATGTCGCTGTTGGTCAGCTGTCCCTTGCCATGTGCCAGGCTCTGTCTATAGGGATATACCCAGAGACAGGACAGCCCTGCCTACAGGATACTTTCTAATTGGGAAAAAGATGAGAGAATATAGCTTGTAACTGTCATCCGTCACTCCCCCTCCGAGCTTCAGTTTCCCCATCTGTTAAGCAGGATCAATGGAAGGCCCATAGGCAAGGCCTGTTAGAACAATACCAACAACCAGGCACAACGCCATCACCCAATAAGTGTTCCTTATTTCCGGAGGCTCATGCTTAGCCACCAAAACCCTTAAGGCTGAGCAGGGGAGAAGGGATTTCTCCCTGCCTGCCGCAGCATCCTTCCCACCTCTACCTCTGGCTGAGTTGGGTTTTATTTCTACACCGTAGCTCCCGTCATCTCCGGTCCTGATGATTTCCAGTACTATTTGACCACCACGGAGTTCACAGAGGGAGCCATCCTGATGAGAGTGGAGGTAAGTGACCCTAGGCTGCCGTGAGCCCTTGGGAACCTGCTGGGGGGGGGCGGGGAGGGGCAGAGAGAAAGGGAGACAGAGCTTCCCAGGATGGGCAGGATCAAAGCGGGAAGAGGAAGACAGGCAAGAGAGGATCGAGAAAAGGGAGTGGTCAGTGAAAGAGGAAAGAGAAGGGGGAGCCCAGAGAGTGAGTCAGGCCAGCAGGAGAGCAGTTGAGTCTGCTCCCAGATGGGGAAACTGTGGACAGAGAATGGCTGAGGACTTCCCAGCCCCTGTCCACTGCTCTTTCATGTCTCTCTGTAATGGAAGGTAGCAAGAACAAGAAGGTCCAGGAGGTACAGGGTTCAGAGAACAGAGTGGAGCTCCGTGGAGGCAAGGGAGCTGGGCTCAGGCACTCCGCTCGAGCTCTTCTCTCATGGAGGATTTGAATGAATGACATCACCTCTCTGGGCCTCAGTTTCACTGTGGTCAGAGGTTGACCATAAGGGCTCCCATCTGATGATAAGACACTTGATTAGGTTCAAATGAAATTGTGCCTGCTGGAGTCAGCATGGTGAACTGTAACCAGGTGACCACCAAAGGAGCTGTCCCTGCTGAAAGTCTTTCTTCCATCATTTCTTTGAAGCTTGTGACTCCCTGTGGCCCACACCAGCGGGCACCAAGGTCAGAGCACATGGTTCCCCCACCTCTCCCAGGATTATCCCAGAACAGCATGGCAGATCTTGCCTTCTGGATAGAAATCTACAATGACATTCTGGCCTGTCTCTACAACAGCCAGGAGATCTTCGTGGAGCCCCGGGACTCCTCAGTGAGTACTGGGAGACAGGCAGTGGAGGAATGAAATGTCCCTGTCTGGTTCTCACATGGTAAAGCCAAGGCCCCAGTCACAAGTCACTTCCCCACTCCAGACTTGAGCAGTCTAATTTTACTAGCTCTTTTTGATCTTTCAGAACCCAGAACAGAAATCCCTTTATCTGAGAAGAGAAATAATCACACCTTCTCTCTTCATAACACATACCCATTCTTACACAACAGATATTTATAAAAGCCTGCAGTGTGCTGGCCCTGTGCACACAGGCCCCCACCATGTAGAGATCAGAGTCCCATAGGGGAATGGAAAACTGAACAAGATATGTTCTGGTAAATGAAAGGGTTTTGGGGGGGGGGGGTGGTATTCACTGAAATGGATTTCTGGGGAGTATAGAGTTGATTAGAATAGTTATTAATACTAATGACAAATGATGAGCACAGGCACGCATGCCCACATGCACACACACAGCACACACACACACACACACACACACGGCACACACACATCTCAGAGAATAAATGCCTCCCAGGGTTGATGGGGACAATAAGCAAGGCCGGTGCACACATCACTATTCAAAGCCCACAGCAGCTTCTCACCACTCCCAAAGTAAACACAAGGCTCCTGAACAATCCGATCCCTGGTCTCTCTCCAGCTCTGCCTCCTGACTCCCTGAAATCTAAGCACACCAGCTGCACTGACTCCCTGCTCAGTGCTTTGCATGCACCTCTCTGTCTTCTTGGAACATTCTCTTCTTTACTGGTAGCCTCAGTATGAATGATGGATGCCATCTCCTCACTCTGCCCCTTCAAGACTGCTGTATCTACACATCTAAGAAAATGTGTTCTCTCTCTCTCCCTCTCTCTCTCTCTTCTTCCCTCCTTCCCTCCCTCCATTTTATTCTAAACACTGATCTCATTCTAATTATATATACATATGTACATAATTATATATGTGCATATATGTGTGTATAATTATATATAAAATTACGTACATAAATTATATATGCAAAGTGCATATGTATATACATGTTGAGCATCCAAAATTCAGATCTGATATCCAAAATGCTCCAAAATCTGAAAAACTTTAAGAGTCCACAGGACACCACAAGTGGAACATGCCATATCCATAAACTTTACACCAGACAAAGTTGTTTAAAATAATTACACCAATGAGTGCCCAGACAGAGAAGTGACCTGTTCAAGGTGATCCGCAGGTAAGGTTGACTACAGGGGAGGTCTCCTGTCTCCACTGCTCGTCATACACACATGTGTGTGTGACAGCTCTGAGATGTTTAGAAGTGAACCCTACATCTGAAGAAGTTTTCTGCCGTGGGCAGGAACACATTTGCAGGGTGTCCTTTGTAGCTTCCCTTGCTACAGAGTTAAAAATCAAAGTTGATTCATGGCCCATCACCAAGCAACTAGTAAGTAAGCTAAGCAGACTCCATGCTGTGTGAACTAAGACACATTGCCTTGTAAGAACGGGGTTGTTCTATATAGGTCCTGGCATTGAGTGTCACTCACAAAGTTCAGGGCTGTGTGGCCAATGTGCTCCTTTCTGTTCGTGCTTGTGTGTGAGCAGAAAAAGTCTATCGGGACATACTTCAAAATGTCAACAATAGTTACCTCTAAGAATAGGATTCAGAGGGAAAAGGAAAGAGAAACTGGGTGAATTTTACTTCTGACATTTCTACAATCTTCTTTGTGATCTTTGTGATCCACTGTAGATTGGAAGTCGAGAATGTGCTTAGCACTCCCTGAAACTCGGTAGAGCACAGATGCTGGGTAGGAGATGCTGGGTAGATGTTCCTCGGGAAATGTCCGCGGAACATCTGTGGAGCATGGAGTGTCCTCTCTAAGGCTCTCTCTGGTTCACCGTAGTTAGAGAACTTGTCATAGTAAGAGGCTATAGGTGAAAGCTCAGTGGCTAGGGAGCTTGCCTAGTTTGCCTAGCACACATGAAGCCTGGCTTCCATCCCAGACATTGTGCATACCTGTAATCTCAGCACTTGTGGGGAGGATCAAAAGTTCAGCTCCATCATGAGTCTGAGGCAAGGCTGATACAAAAAACTCTGGCTCAAAAGAAGTATTAAAATGTTAGGAGAAAATTATAACAATCATAGAAAGGTAGCCTTTCTAGATAGACGACTCTGAGCAGCCACACGTGTGACTTGTCGTGAGCTGAGGCTAGCTCTTGTGCAGGCAGAGTGTCCAGTGCGGGCAGCTGTCTCCCAGAACCCTCAGTCTGCTCAGGACACATTTACAGGACTCCGGGGACTCTAAAGGACTCTGTCTTTGTCTTTCCAGGAAACTGGCCTCTGGGAACTGTTGTCCATGAGCACTGTGCAGTCCCAGCCAGAGGTAGGTAGGATCCCTGCCCCTCCCCCAGCGCCCTGGGCTAGCCAGGCGGGACCACAAGATTCCATGGACGTGTTCTATTTTTCTGCTATGGACTCCAGAAGCTACTGCGCCTTTTTGCAGTGTCAGAATGTGAAGCAAAAGGATGCAGTAAGGCTACCTCAACAGCAGAATACTGTAGAACTAGAAGAGAAAGCCAGTCCCTTGTCTCATAAGAGCCTGGTTCCCACCCTTCCAAGCTAAGGCCAAGAAAAGCCATCCTCTAACTCTCCTTTCCAGTTTCTCTACTTTCACCTCACTCAGGCTTATAATCTGACCAAAGGGAGCCTGGGCCTGATCATCAGCACCCCAGACCCCCCCACCGTCCACCTGGCTGGCTACAGGACCACGGTCACCCAGCATGGCTTACTGACACTGCATGGGACCAATGCCTCCTCCAGTGCAGTTGCCTGGGTGAGTGACACTGCACAGATTTAGTTCCCAGTCTGCAGACTAAAGGTAGAAAGATAGGACAGCCATGACCGATCCCACCACCATCTGCCACCAGTGTGCACAACAGGCAGCTGCGCCCACTGCTAAGACATTAACACTAGTTTCTGCACTCTTAGTCTCCCACTGGGGCTCCCCATGGACCTCCTAGGCCGGGAAGAAGTTTCAGCTCCAAACCCTCCAGGAGGGTGTAGCTAGGGCTGCTAAAGGACTCCAAGGTCTCTAAAGGTCTCGCTCTTTGCCTTGGACAAAGCTTAGGCATGGCTGAGTCATGAAGAAAACCAGAGCCAAGATGCTCCTGGACCATTGGAGAGAGAATTCTGGAAGACATAGCCACTGCCACCACCCACTGCCAAATTACAATGGTTTAACTCTCAATGCCCTGGCCTCCAAATTGAAAAGTCCTCAGCTGAGGGGACAGAAGAGTTATTGTGCCACAAATGCACTGGGTGGCGTCCTAAGGATGAAACAGGGTCCTCAGATCTTTGATGGCATCATTGTATGGCCACGAATTAGCTATCCCTCACTGGGGCGAAAAGCCCTGTACCCCCGTACATGTGAGTCACAGAGGTGTATCAACACTCACACAAAACCAAGGGGAGCCAGCTGTGATAGTCCTCAACTTGAAAAGCTGAGGCAGAGGGATCACTTGAGTCCAAAAGTCAGACCAACTTGGGTGACATACCAAGAATCCACTTAAAATTAAAAAAAAAAAAAAAACAGTCTAGCATTTTTTGTTATTGCTCAGCAGTACAGCCCTTGCCTAGAGTGAAGCTCTGAGTACACAGGCAATGAAGCCACTGGCTGATTCCAGGACCAAGGCTGTCTTTCCATTGAGGCTGCCTCAGGTTCAGGCCTAGCCCCCCCCCGACCGCCCTCTCCCCCAAGAGCAGCCAGCGCCATCAGTGCCCCCTCTCCCAGTGAGGCTCATATGCAGTGTGGGGAACACAGCAACACGGATACAGGGTGAGGACCATGGAACAGAACAGAAATCCATGCAGTTGGGGCTGGGGCCAGAGGCCCCCGTGGTAGGAACGACTCCAACTCTGCTTTACCCGCTTTCAATCCCTCACAGCAACTCCTCTGCAGTGGCGAGTTCTCCTTAAGGAGTCAGAAACAACAACTCCAGTTCACACCACACTGGTAATGGGGTTTGAGTTGGGAACATGAAACAACTCTCAGTGGGGATGGGGAGAAAAGGAGTGGTGAGGGAGAAAAGGAGTGGTGAGGGAGGGCAGCCCCTACTGTGCCTGAGGTCGGGCAGTGCTTAGATACCAACCCAGCTCCAGATCACTCACTGACCTACTCTCTTCCCTCTGGCAGCGCTGTGGTCACCTTGGGCCCCTACCCCACCATCATTGAGAAGCAGGTGAGTCCCTTCCTTCAGCCTTGTGCCCTAAAGGCTTCATAAATGCGCATCATAAATGGTCTCAAGTCACTGACACAGGATTGAAAGTCGGAACCATACTCTATCCCTGGAATCTCACCTTGGAGCCCCCAACTCCTACTGCAGTAGGGTGAGGCCTCTGGGGGCTCTGGCTTGCCTATTTCATAAATATGACAAATATTAAATGAGCACCTACTATGTGCCTAGACTTGCCTTAGGTACACTTCCTTAGATGGGTTAAGGATTAACACAAAGGTCCCCACCCTTTTGAAATTCAGGTGCTGGCAGACACACATAGGCCCATATAAAACCATATATTTATATGGGCCTATAAACTTCAGCAAAGCAAATTATACAGCATAGAGACAGGTGATAGCACCACGAAGAGAGAAGCAAGTCAGTGTGGGGACAGCAACATTAGAAGGGAGTCTGGGAGACGGCTCAGCAGTCAGGAGCTGGCCGTTCTTCCAAAAGACCAGATTCAGTTCCCAGCACCCACATGGAAGCTCACAACTGTCTGTAACTCCAGTTTCAGGGGCTCCCACACCCTCAGACAGACACAGATGCAAGCAATACACCAATGCACATGAAATAAAAATAAATATATCATATTTTTTTAAAGGAATCTGAGGGATGCATGCTTTTTTTGGTGGGAGGGATTCGAGACAGGGTTTCTCTGTGTAGCCCTGGCTGTCCTGAAACTCACTCTGTAGACCAGGCTGGCCTTGAACTCAGCGATCCACCTGCGTTTCTGGACTGAGTGCTAGGATTAAAAGTGTATGCCACCCACTGTCCAGTGGAAGTGAGTTTTTAAGCAAAGACTCAAATAGAAATGCGGAAAAGTGAACCAAAGACCCAGGACTGAGTGTGTCCCAAGGGCTCAGGGAAGAGCAGGGGTCCAGGGCAGGGAGCAAGCCATCAAGAGAGGGTAGGGCAGGTCATACTGGGGCTGTACTAGGATGGCTTTTCCTCAGAATGAGATGGAGGCTTTGTTGAGAACATGAGCAGAGGAGAAGCCGCACCACAGAAGGCACGGGGCCTGCAGCACCAGAGAAGGCCATGGGCCTGCAGCACAAGTGGGCGAGGCAGCCAGGCCGTGGTGGTGGCTGTGCACACAGGAGTCAGGAACTAGTGTCTTAAAGGTGGACCTAGCTAACAGGATTCCCTGATGAGTGAGAGAAGAGGAAGGAGGTGGAAATCCATCTAAGATGGGGCAACCTTATAAAGGGCTTGTCTTGTTCTCTGGGCTGATTCAGCAGAGGTGCAGAGAACTGAGCGACATGGCTGAACCTACAGGCTGGCCTTCAGTCTCTGAGCACCAGCCACTGCTGATGCAACCTGCACCTCTTCCCCCAAGGGCTGCTCCTGCTCCCCTTGGGAAGATGGGTGCCCATAGTGAGCCCTCAGCCCTCTCCCACCCTCTCTGCAGGCCTGTGTGTCACAGACTCTAATCCTAAGGGAGAAAAGTCCCGGGGTGGAGGGATGCTGAATGAGGGTATGAACCAAGAAACATAGTAGGGAGAGTTCCCTGGGCTGGAACCCAGGCCTTGCATGAGACCCATTACCCAGTCCTATCCTACAGAATACTGTGGTCATACTATGGTCATTGGCACATCATTTCACTTGCCTAGAATCTGGGTCAAAGAAAATAAGATTCTTTCCCTCAGGTCATGAAGCTCTTCTGTGACATATCACAGGGTGACTACGCACGGTTGGATAAATTATAGCTTGTATAAGCTACCCACCCATACCACAGACAAGTAAACCAGCAAACAGAAAATATCTGAAGGAGTCTTCTGATGTGTTCTGATGAGTTGGGGGGACAGTCCCGATCAAGACCCCCTTGCACACTCCTAGGGATTGGAGGCTTGCTGTTTCAATGGGTCCCACTGTCAGCAGCTCTCAGTCCTAGAGGATCTCTCACACTTACCCAGAGTTGGTCCCTATGAAGATGTACCCCAGGCTCCCATAGATCCATCTGTTCCCTTCCCTGGGGCTGCCCTGCAGAGCCGGTGCCTGGCTGGAGGTCTCTCCTTTCTGGCCCTCTCAGGGTTCCCTTGGCCCTTCACTAATCTGATCCAAAGTTTCCAAAGTCCTTCAAAAGTGTCAGGATAGATGGGGTGGCATCTGTAACACCAGAGCTAGGGAGGCTAAGGCAGGAAGATGGCAAGTTTAGACTACAAGCCAGCCTAGACTACAAAGGAAGACGTTGGATATTTTTTAAGGTGGCATCTGTGGGACATGTCCAAACTCTGAGTGGCATCAGTACAATAGGTTCTCCACATCCTGGGTTGGTACATCCCCCTCCATGTGCCCAGCTAGAGGAACTGAGTTGCCTTTTTCCCATTGCAGAAAGAGCACCTGAAGACCTTACTCTTGGCTGTCCTGAAGAGGTGGTTCCTGCCTCACCACAACAGTGAGTCTCACTGTACCTCTCTGTCTAGCCACACATCAGAGTACATTGCTGGGGGTAACACCAGGCCTATTCACAGGGGCTGCAAACCGTTGCCTGGATTGAGATTGCCAGCAAAGCAAGAACCAACCCCATACCTGAGCTTTCAGACACAGTTGCAGAGACTGATAATGCTGATGCAAGCTCAGAGCATAGACAGGGGACCAGAAGAGTAACTGCAGGTTGATATAAAGTCACAGAGAAGGGACTGTCAGGGGGGAGGGGCCACTCAGCTCAGCAACCACAGGGCTGAGTCAATGTTCCCCAGTGGAATGCTAGATGGGCTGAAGCCAATAGGCCAGCTAAAATATGCTCACGCTGTAAATGTGACCAACAGGGTGGGTATTTGTACCTGAAAGAGAGGCTGAAAGCTGAATGTCACACTACATCACCCTTGCCTCTAGTTATCAAGAATCCAAAATTTTCCAAAACTCCATGTCTCTCCCTGGGCTCCTCAGATGCTGAGGCAAGGCAGTGTAGACAGCTGAGAAGGTGAGCTAGGAAGACAGAGGGGCAGTCCTTAGCACTGGGCTCCCTGGCATGGCCATTCCTTGGGCACAGTGTATCCCCATCATCCATCACCCATTATACATCACCCATCACCCATCCTGATGGTTACTTGGTCAGTACCTGTACCCTACTGCATGGTGAGCTTCCAGAGATACAGGTCATTGTGTTTCTCATTGTGTTCCAAGCATCCTGTCCAGACTCACATCAAATAACATAAGATATATGGGATCTCTCTCTCTCTCTCTCTCTCTCTCTCTCTCTCTCTCTCTCTCTCTCTCTCTCTCTCTCTCTCTCTCTCTCTCTCTCTCCCTCCCTCCCTCCCTCTCTCTCTCTCCCTTTCTCTCTCCCTCTCTCTCTCTCTCTCTCTCTCTCTCTCTCTTTCTCTCTCTCTCTCATGTGTGTGTGTGTGTGTGTGAGAGAGAGAGAGAGAAAGAGAGAGAAAGAGAGAGAGAGAGAAACTAACTCAAGGGATTCCTTGGCTCAGCCTTTTCATCCTTCAGATGGGCCTGCTCTACAGACCCAGAGAGGTTAGGTGACTTGTCCAACATGACCCAGCAAATCTCTGGCCAAGCTGAGTCCGGGATCCTGACTTCTTGCTTTCTCAATTGAGGATCTTTGTGCTCTGAGAACAATCACCTTGAGAAGTTGGCAGAGGCTCAAATGCTAGCCAGGCTTCTACCCTGAGGTCTATGGTGGCCAGGGAAGGTTCTGGGCATAAACCAAGCAAATCTGTTCAAAACAGGGACTAACTGGGCACAGAGCAGGTGGCAGCAGAAGGCTCAGTAGCCAGAGAGGTCAGACAGCAAGGATGTCACCTGCAAGGGGCTGGGGAGATAGGAGCTACTCTTTCTGTGCCCACCACAGGCTTTCACCCAATGCTTGTGTGGCACACCCCAAAACACCACAAAGGTCAAGAGACAACCCAGAAAGTAGGCCAGGCACAGAAGGTGGTATGGTTATGCAAGGTCTAAATAGCAGGCCAGGAGGCTGCTCAGTGCCTTGGGGTTCTACTCATACTACAACCCCATCTAGAGGAGAAAAAGGGCAGGGTGGGAGCCCTTGAGAAAACCTGGGATGACTGTATGAAACAACCTGAGGTAAGAAACAGCAATGAGGAGACTTGGACAAACCCCATGGGAGGAACTAAAATGAGGGGCACTCAGGCTGAGGACCCAGAGAGGCTTGGGGACAAATGGGAGAACAAATGCTTGGGCTCTTCTTCCTCCATCCGACCCCACCACTTGGCTTCCAGGTGATCATTAGGCCAAGAGAGGATGCCAGGTCACTCCACGGCCAGAGCTGCTGGGGAATGGAGTAGAGCAAGGCTGCTCAGCACAGGAGGGGGGCCATGCCAGGCCCCCAGTCTTTCATAACTCAGTCTTTGAAAAGCATCCGACCAAATGGTTAGTTCACAGAAGCACTAACTGCAAACTGACCAACCAGCTCTGTAAATTTACTAGTTTAAGGCTTAGTTTTTAGATATTTGGCAAGCAAGCATATCTATGAATATTTGCCTTCTTTGATATGGTGATGGATATTGCCTGACAGCACCAAGTTTCTAGTGTTTTCAGGTTCCAGTTGACTCAGACTCCTGTCTCATCTATTTGCAAGGTGTTTCATTTCTACCACCGCAGTAGGATTGTTTAGGTTCAGTGTGAGAATTAGGTAGAATGCATTTCCTGAGTAGATTCACAGGAAGACTTCAATCTTCACCCAACTGAATCTTCCTTAAAACACCACAAAGAAGGGGAGCTTCCTAACAATGTACTCACAGAAATATATTTTAGAAGAACGTTCCTTTAAAAGACAGGTGTAAGCGAAGGTGTGGGGGAAGGGGGAGACCGTGAGTCAATTAGGGGTGTGCAACCTGTGGCTCGAAGGGCACATGTGTCCCAGGATAGCTGTGCATGTATCCCAGGCTAGCTATAAGTATGGCCCAACACATTTGTAGATGGTAATGTCATACTGAAATGTCAAAAGTTGCATACTCCTCACAAAGTCTGCTTTCCCTGGGCTACTTGCTGTTCAAGGCTGCCTAAGTGGGAGGTTAGAGGACAGAAGGTCCCCTGGCTAGGGGCTGGGAACCATAAGTACACACCACTTCCCAAGCACACCTGCCAGGCACACTACCCACCAGGCCCTGACTTCTGCCGTCCTCTTGCAGAGTGGCTCAGCGAGCACAGTCTCCCACTGCCCAACATCAAGGGCATCTCCTTCAGCCATGCCCAAGTGGACTTCTCTGAGGTAGGTACAGGGGAGGGGTCTCCCTAGGATGCTCAGCAAATGGGCGGGAAGTTAGAAGCTGAGGCCACTTCAGAGCCCTCAGACTCTCATATTACCTCCACCTCACAACCATCCTGAATGAGATACTTCAGTTATAGATGAAGTGACTCAGGCCTTGGCATGAGTCCCTCGGGAAGCCAAAACACAGGGCTCATCAAGATCATCTCTACACGGACAAAGTCAATGCTGTTCTCCCCACTTTGATGGAGAGGAGATCCGGGGCTCAGAAAGAGAGACAAACGAGGCCAGGGTGACAAAGCAGGAGTCTTTATATGACCTCATGAAAATGCCCGCAGTTTCATGAACTGGGTTCTCTCAGGAGAAGGACCAAAGAACCTAAAATAGAGGGTTCGAAATGCAAGAGAAAACACAAAGCCAAGTTGCGTCCCAATCAAGGCTTCCACTTTACTTAAAATATCCAGAATATTTATAGGCACATGGAAAAACCAGAACCGAATCTCTAGGTTACATGATATTTGCATAACATAAATACTGCAGAAGAGGTCAGGTGTCAAAGTCCCCAGCAACTCGGATGTCTTCAGGCAGTAGGCATTGTCTACTTGGTGTGAACTTCCACACAGATTTCTTCAAAGATGAACTGACAGTCTGCAGAGAGCTTTTGTCTTAGCTCCCCAGATGGTAACCTCCAAGCAGAGACTGCCAGAGTCCAATGGCTGAGCTGAAGGGGGGTGGGGGGCGGTAACAACCTCACAGTTAATGATCCCAGCCAGGACCACCCACTTCCCTACAACTGAGATGTCCTGGATGTACCTAGGGTGTCCACAAATAGTGTCATTGTACTGGGTGCCCACAAACATCCAGGGGTGGGAAGCAGGGATTGGAGGCCAAAGGCAACCAACCTGAAAGAAGGGAAGCATCAGGGGCCCTGAGGCGCTGCCTGGGGATCTGCTCACAGGCCGATCCTGCTTCCTATCCTGGCTTCCATTTCCTTCCAAGTGGGAGAAAGTTCCAGGTCTTGGGGCTCAGTGTTGCTGCTCTCCTAAAGGACCCAAGCTCCATTCCCAGCACCCAAGTGCAATGGCTCCCAACCACCTATAAGCTACAAAGGATCTGATGCCCTCTTCTGGCTTCCACTGGTCCCTGCACACACATGGCATACACTCACATAGGCATACAAACATACACATAGATACAAATAAAATTTTAAAAATTGTAAAAGATGAAAAATATTTGAAGGAAGTTGTCAAAGAGCAAGTTGGAAGGCAGACAGAAACATAATCTCAAGGTAACAGAACATATCTCCATAATAAAATGTCTCCTAAAAGCTGAACGTGACCATAATAAACTCCAGACTGGGGCAGGAAGGACAGGACAGACAGATAGACAGAGAGACAGAGACAGGGATCTCTGGAGAGTGGACAAGGACATTGGTAGGAAGGGTAGGCCTCGGACAAACTCCCCATGTTCTCATCTCTCCACCTGAAAAGATTTCCAAGGTGGTGGCACATCCCAGCTCTCAGGAGGTGGAGGCAGGAGTATCATGAGTTCCAGGACAACCCGGACTATATAACAGGACCCTGCATCTAAAGGAAAGGCAGAGCAGAAGGGAGGAGGAAGCAGCTGGACAAAGGCCCCGGGATCCTGCTTCCAATCCTGACTACAGAGGCCTGCCTTTAAACCCTGAGGTGGAGAGGGCAGCAGGCATTGCCTCATGGGGCCACTCTGTGTCCCCTCCCTTCCCAGCCTTCTGCCCCTCCCTGACACCAGCCTAGGGACCTTAGAGAGTTAAGAGAGACCCTCAGTTGAGTAGATCTGGAGAAACACATCCAGGTAATTCAGGGTTTGTGACTGGCCTAAAAATAACACCACCAGTCCTGGGACCCTCGGGCCAGGTGCTGACCAGGGTGTGCGGGGTCTGTTGATGGATCTGAATGACCAGAGCCAGGATTCAACCAGAGCCTTCCAGCCACTGAAGCACTGCCTTGTAACCATACCTGTGAAAATCAAGGCTTACTTGCCGATCTGCTTCTGGGCTGCCTTGTACCATTGTTCAGGTTGGGAGTTCCATGACTGCAGAGTGCACCACGCAGACTGTAGAGGGGAGACAGCAGCTGGAGCTGGTCAGGGCACCACATACACATCCTTAAATAGCTTCCCTGACTGCTCAGTCATTCACTGGCCTTTGTTCACACAGTTAACATGTCTCAAGCGCTAGAGTGTTGCTGTTCTCATAAATGCTCCCAAGACTCGTCTTCCTCTCCACTCTATGCCCTTATCCACTCTGTCCCTGACTCTTCTGTGTTAGAGTCATGAGTGTGGGCCCGTCTGGAGTGTCAGGAGCAGACTGGGAGAAGTGGGGGCATACAGAGAGACTCTGCTCTGTCTATAGGATTACATCCTGCTGACTGTTCCCGAGTAGCTGCTCTGCTGGGGCCCTGTCCCTGCCCACAGCTGTACATGCCCAAGAGCCCAAAGTCCACGATCGGCAATCAGCAGCAGTCCCAGTGGAGTTCGCAGCTGTAATAAAGATGTTTCCTCTGTGAGTCTGGGTCTGAGTTTGCTGTGTTTCCTGAGAGCTGGGACGATGCCTTGAAGTGTTTACATGATGGGCATCCTTCCCAGCTCTAGTACTCCTGTGACACTTCTGAGTTCTGTCCTCAGTACCAGGAGAGCAGAAGGAAAGACTGGGAGTGGTGGTTCACACTCATCATCCCAGAACTTGAGAGGCTGAAGTAGTGGAACTGTCATGGGTCCTGGCCTGCCTAGGCTACAGACTGTGTCCCTTATCAGCCTTGGCTAGAGTGAGCCAGCCATAAAGGAAGAAAGGTGAGAGAGAAGAGAAAAAGAAAGAGAAAGAGAAAGAGAAAGCTCTTTGATTCTCCAAAGGTCAGGCTCTGCGAGAATGGCATCTAGGAAGGACACAGGAATCTGTATGCCCAGAAAAGTTTGTCTGGCCAAGAAGGAAAATGGAAGTAAGCTAAAGGAACAGGAGTGGCTAGGAGGGGGACCCTCAGAAGCCCAGAGTTTTGGAGTCTTTGGAGTGCAAAGGAACAGCGCTAGGGAGGCAGAGAGCTCTCAAGGCAGACTACCCTGAGACAGCCACACCTCAGAGCTCCTGACCTCGTGCTGTGAACAACAGAGTAATGATCACTGTGGAGCAGGGTCCCAGAAACATCCTCCACCTGCCCCTCTAGCCCATGTGACCTGGGCAGGACACAGAAGAGCTGCTGTCAGAACTGTAGATCGTGACATGGATACCCGAGAAGAATTGATACAACACAGAGAACCCTGGCTCCTGGCACCCAGCACAGCCTGCAGCAGGAAGGCGGCTAAAGACTGAGAGAAAAATCCCCACCTCCCCTGCCAGGCCAGGTCTGGGACATGAACTTAGCTTCCCTCATAGCCCAGATAGCCTATCAAGACTAAATAAAGTTGAGGGTGAAGCATCCTCCCCAGAAAATTCCCAGGGGGAAAACCCATACTTGTGTTGAAGATTCTACAAAGCTAATTGGCTCATTAGAATTTTTTAATTGTGGAGAGTTCAAATGTTGCAGATCCAGAGCCAAAATTATAGGTTGCTTACTAGCTGTTAGTTGAAAGTGGTGTATTCCTGGACAGATCACACCAAGCCAGCACAGTTCTCACTTTTGGAGGTCTTTATTGAAAAGGGGGAAGAAGCAAGGAAGAGAAAAGAAAGGGCTATGAGTCAGGGTTCCCTTTTATCCGGACTGTGGGTATAGGTGGCTACACATACAGATGTTGCAGGTAATGCTACCTGAGCAGGGTGTGAACAAGAGTAATGATCACTGTGGAGCAGAGTCCCAGAAACATCCTCCACCTGCCCCTCTAGCCCATGTGACCTGGGCAGGGTGACAGTTGCCATGGCAACAGATGCAGGAGGGTCCTTGTTCCTAAGGATGGCATCATCGCTGGATTCAGAGGCTGGCTCTAAACAGCTTCTGATGTTAACACTAGCTATTTATTACCTACCTATGTGTCTAACCAAACGCCCTTTCAGTTATCAGATAAAACCTTTGTGATGTATAACAGACCACTAGTTTCCAATCCCAAACTAAGAATATCATTGGCTATTCTGAGACCTATAACAGAGTTTTCTCTCCTTTACTGTAACCCACCCACCTGCTGTCCCCACTGATGTGTGTGGCAAATGCCTTGGTTCACAGAATTCTTCTGTTTTATGACTATAAAAAAATCACAGAAGCTGGGTGTGGTGGCATACGCCTTTAGTCCCAACAGTAGGACTGAGTCAGCTGAGTAGGAATGAGTCCCACTCAGGAAGCAGTGGCAGGTGGATCTCTGTAAGTTCAAGAACAGCCTGGTCTGTAGAGTGAGTTCCAGGACAGACAGCACTCCATAGAGAAGCCCTGTCTTGAATGAATGAGTGAGTGAAAAAAAGGTAGAAAGAACAAAAGAAAGGAAGGAAGGAAGGAAGGAAGGAAGAAAAAAGAAAAAAGAAAAAAGAAAAAAGAAAGAAAGATCATGTAATCACTCTCACCCCAAAGTGTATTTTGGAGAGCAATTCAAATTTGTATTCCTAGGCCACTGTGGCTAAGAATGAACCATCTCTTATTCCCTTTAAGGTGAGAGTTGTGTTTTGCTTAATAACCAAGATCACAGAAGACCCCTTGGGGGTTTTCCTGCATCTAATATAGTGTCTCTATTCTTCAGTAGTGATGAGAAAAAGAAATAGAAACTGATCTAGTAGGGCAGGGACCCAAAGCAGCAGTTCATGGATGTGTGCATGCGTGTGTTGCGTGTAATTTTATAAAACCATGCTTGCTCCTTGTTTGGTGCTGCGGCTATGCGCCGAGATCAGCTGCTACTAAAGCTGTCTCACTCAGCACCCACGGCTAGCTTCACCAAGCTGCTCCAGTCTCACTAAACTCTGCCAAGCTCCCAGCTTGTGTTTTTCTTGAGAACAGCGCCCATTCCTCCGGCTGCCTGTTTGCTCCTCCTACCTACATTAGCCATGGATGAAAACCACCGGACGGCCTTAATATTTTAAAACTAGGCAGACAACTCAATGGTTGGGCGAAGAATCTATTGCTCTAAACTCATCAGCTATCCTATATCAGAAGCCCACCAGTGGTAGAGGCTGCCACTGGTTCTAGTTGCCCCCAGGCCTTAAATAGTTGGCACTCCTCTCCCCAAAGCCTGGCCAAAAAGCACTCCCCCTCGCCGCCACTCCCCCCGCCATTCCTCCTGGGACCGGAAATCCCACCTTTTCTGTTTGCCCAATGATTAGCTTCTTTATTGACACAATCAAGAACCAATTAGGGAAACAATATCTTCACCTCCACGCGTGTTCCTAGCCACAGGCAAGACTGAGATCTAAAGAAGAGGCAGACATATTCAAGTTCAGACTTGAGGAAGTGGGGTAAAAACCATCCCCCACCCAAAAAAAAAAAAAAAAGCATTCCTAGGTTCCTAAACGGGAAGCCCCCTGCAGTTTTCTGGGTTGGTGGGTGAGATATTCAAGCACTTGATAGTCTGGTCCCTGGGCATGGCCTTTGCCCTCTGAGGGGCAGAGGACTGTTCTAATTCTCCCCTGATAAAGCATCTGTTCTGCTGATACTCATTTAACAAGCGGAAGGAACCACAGCTTCTCCTCCTTGAAATTTGGAATTCCATGTAAAAGGAGGGAACAGCCATCATTAAGAGTTTTACCCTCCTAAGAGTTAAAATACCACACAGGAAAATGGCTCTAGAGTAGACAAAGATGGAGGGAGGCAGCAGGGCTCTTTGGCCTCTTGGAGCTGAAGTTACAGCTGTTTATGAACCAGCCAGTGTGGGTGCTGGAATGCAATCCTTGTGATGAAGCATCAAGTGCTCCCAACACTGAGCTACATCTCCAGTCCCAGCATGGAAAGGCCACTTCCCTCTGGTAAAGATGGCTATTGCCATAGATTTTTTTTTCCCTTTAATTCTTTTTCATCTGTTGTGGTATATGATTTCTTTGTAAGGGGTATGGGATTTGAGTTGCATATTTGCCCCTGCGTCAGGACAAGACTGTCTGGCTACCAGAACGTTCATAAGATTACTATCTACCAAGAGGCTTTCTGATAATGGACAAGACGACTCCATCAATGGTTCATCCAAATGGCCTCTCAATTGCTTTGAAACATGGAGAAAGTGGGGTTCTTGAGCAATAGCAGAGGCTGTCTAGCCTCAGACAAGCTTAGGGCAGGAATCCAAGCACTCACTCATCAACTTCCCCCACTGAGTTGGTGGCTCCAGACTCTTGTCTCACAAATTTCATGAATTTCATGGACCATGAGGAGGGTGAGATTTTAGAAATACATTTATTGTAGGTTCATAGGTGAGAGGTTGAGAGACAGGAAGCAAGACAAGCTCCTATAAGCAAGAGAAGGTCCTGGAGATGGGAATGCCATTGAACTGCTAGTTTAGGGCTTTTTATATGCCTATGGAAGAAAATGGCTTATGGAGGAGGCCCAGTTGTGCTGCCCATAAGGTATCCATGTGCCTCTCCTTCCCAGGTTATCTGGACTGCTGCTTTGATCACACACTCTCCTAATGTTTCCAGGTAGCTGTATAAATGGAGAATGACAACTGGAAATCAGAACAGGAACTAGAGCCCCAAAATACTTCTGCCATTTCTGACCTACAGCCAGGACAGAGCCAAGAACAAGAATCAAGATCTGTCTTCAAAACTGCCTGACCCAGGGCTGGCAAGATGCCTGAGCAGGTAAGAGCACTGACTACTCTTCCGAAGGTCCTGAGTTCGGATCCCAACAACCACCCATCATGAGATCAGTCGCCCTCTTCTGGTGTGCCTGAAGACAGCTACAGTGAATTACACTGGAGTGGAGCAAGCGAGGCTGGCAGAGGTCCTGAGTCCAATTCCCAGCAGCCACACACATGATGGCTCATGGCCATCTGTACAGCTACAGTGTACTCATACGCATAAAGCAAATAAAATAAATCTTAAAAAAAAAAAAAACTGCCTGACCTATTTCTGTCTTCTGTCCTCATCATTTCTGTCTTCTGTCCTCATCATTTCTGTCTTCTGTCCTCACCACTCCCCTCAGAAGCAGCAACCCTAAGTACCATGAGGGAACAGAGGTGGTGACTTGTTGCTGAGCAGGGATATTGGGGGTGGCTGTCAGGGTACTCCTCCAGTGGTCCTAAGGACCTTGAAAGTGCTCCCAGGTTTCATTTGTGTAACCACCAGGTAAAGTGAGGAACATAAATCTTTGATGCCTGAACAGTGATGTGAAGGAGAGAGTCCAAGGAAAACAAAGAGTTAGAGAAGTAAAATTTGAGTATAAGAAATGGTTCCTCTCCACTGAAACAGATGGGATTTCAAACAAAAGCTTAACATTAGTAGGCCTAGACAGAGAACCAGGAAAAGGAGAAACAAAAGATATTTTTCAGTGTCTGAATCATGAACTAGAGATATAGCTCAGTGATAGAGACCACTTGAAGCTCCATTGTGAGCATCAGAGTTTGGACTGAGCACCCTCAATGGCTGCCTCACAAACACCTGTAATTTCAGCTTCAACTTCAAGGACCAAACACCCTATTCTGGACTCAGTGGGTACCTTCATACATGTATGCACATACACACTTACAGACATATACACAGGCACACACACACACCCATGCACAAAAATAAAACAAATCTTTAAAAGAATAAAACTTAAGTATCTGTAAATATGTATGCATATGATCTCACAGTCTCATTCTTTATAACCCTCCTGTGTTTTACATCAGCCTTCTGTGTTTTAAGTTCCCTCTACCACACAGAAACCCTTCTTTGATGAAATAAATTTCTGCCTAATTCTTTTTAACATTTTCCTCTCTTACTTAGTAGTTCCCTTTCACTTTATGGCTTTTCTTAATGCCATGAGATATGGTCACATTAACAAATAATTATATGGACTCAATTTTTAAAAGATTTGAATCCAAACTATACACATAATATGACAAATTATAGTTACTTGTCTATATAGTGTTAAACTATAACTATTGCAAGTTCCCAGTCATACCTCATCACCACTTGGATTTATCAAGGTAAAATGTTGGTGCCTTTGGTACTGTGCACTGTGAAGGTAGCTAGAAATGAGACAGAAAATGTTATTTTCCTTTCTTCGGGTGATTCGCCTTCTCTCTCAGAGCTTCCTGGTCAAATCTTCCCCTTTTTCTCTGTTTCCCACTTCTTTCTCCCTATTCCAGCACTGGCATTTGTGTCCTGGCCCATTACCCTCCACATGGGTACCTTGTCCACACCTGCCTGCAGGACTGCAGGCATGGGAACCAGCCACTGCTCCTCACAGTAAAAAGTCATTACGCTTCAGTCCAGACTGCCAGATCCTCTATCCCACACCCTTCTTCACTGCTGACAAGTGGTCAAAGTAAAACTGGCTTTCAAACCACGGCCAAATAAAATGCACAAAGTAGAGCCTTGTTCTTTAGCCTGCACCTATTTCTTGTCCTCTTAGCACCCTAGAAAGCCACACATCTAAGACATAAAGCTCTGAGCCACCCTGAAGTGGAAATTTCTGGTTTCTTGGAGACTCGGTTGTGTCATGTAATGTTTTTCTGGAAACTGTCTTATGAGAGGATGTGTTTGCTGAAGCAGACATGTGGGAGGATGTTTTTCTGAGAACAGACATGTGGTGTTTTTCTGGAAGTTGCCTGGAAAAAGAGCATGTGGTGTTTTGCTTGAGAGGACACTTGAGAGAACACATGTTTGGAAAAGGTATGAATATAACCCAACAGATACTAAGTGACACTGTATGATATTGGGTTGCCTTGCCACTCTTTGCTGATCATCATTTGTCATGACTTCACAAAGAGAAACGCACCAAAGAACTTCTAGTGGTGTTGCAGCAGCTTCTTGTAGACTCGAGCTTATTGCCAGAGCCTCATGGTTTCTTCTGGATCGACCTGCCATTGCTGATTTGTGAATGGTGTCTGCGAGTGTGAGGATAGAACTGCCACTGCTGATTCATGTGAACTGAACTGCTGATATCCTGGCAATGCAGATTGGATTCACCCCAAAGAACTATTTCTAAACAGGTCCACATCCTCCTTTGCTCTATTAACCTTTTCTTTCCGCTGCCTCTGGTGGGCGGTGGGCTAGAAGGGAGGTTAAAGCATTTAAGTACACTTATTAAGTAGGCTTTAAAAAATATATAAGCCTATACCACCCTCATTTCCCCTATCTACCTGAAGCACAGTTCTTAGCAAAACCATTAAAAAAAAAGAAAGAAAGAAAAAGATATTTGGGCTCGCTTTGGCAGCACTAAAAATACAAGATGTTCTGGATGAAAATTGGTAGGGACAATAAAAACACTCAGGTGGCAGAATTCCTCTGTCTTGCACAAATAAGCACCTCTAAAAACTTAAATATGGCATGTGCAGTGTGCACTCAGCAGAGCTGGGCCGGGCCAGTAAAGCTCCTGCTTTAGGGTGCACAGACACCCTGGAGAACGACTGAGGTCAGTGCAGATTAGCTGTGACTGCCCATCACAATGTCAGCTACGCTCCATTCGAGCAAGGTCACCAAGACCTGTATTCTTTGTGGTTGTGAACAAATTATTTAGCCAGATTGAACCTCAATTTTCCCAGCAGGAAAGTGGAACCAATTATTCATATCTACTGGGCTATTCATGAGCCAGGTAGTATTGCCATATGAAGAAGAACATGGCAGAAGAAGAGGACTATATGTTAGATTTCTTCATTAATGTTCAAGAAGATGTCAGACCGGGTGTGCCAATGCTGAGGCAGATCCAAGAAGCCCGTTGAAAAGAAGAAAAGCAACAGCAAGCTGATCTGAGAAACAGGCAGAAGAGCATAAAAGAGGAAGAGCAGGGAAGACATGACATTGGGTTGAAGAATGCACTTGGGTGTGAAAACAAAAGGTTCGCTTTGTTCCAAAAGGTGGGATACAAGAATGGACAGGCTCTGGGCAAGAGTGGATATGCTATTGTTGAACCAATTCCTCTCAGTGTTGAAACAGGAAAAAGTGGCATAAGTCACGAGTCATTATTAAAACAGAAAGCAGAAGAGAGGCTGGAAAACTAAAGGAGAAAATTTCACATGAAAAACCAAAATGAAGCAAAGGCCACCAAGCATACAAGAAGCCTACAGAACTCCAAATAGACTGGACCAGAAAAAAAATTCCTCCCATCACATAATAATCAAAACACCAAATGCACTAAACAAAGAAAGAATCTTAAAAGCAGTAGAGGAAAAAGGTCAAGTAACATATAAAGGCAGACCTGTCAGAATTACACCAGACTTCTCACCAGAGACTATGAAAGCTAGAAGATCCTGGGCAGATGTTATACAGACCCTACAAGAACACAAATGCCAGCCCAGGCTACTATACCCAGCAAAACTCTTAATTACCATAGATGGAGAAAACAAGATATTCCATGACAAAATGAAATTAACACAATATCTTTCTACAAATCCAGCCCTACAAAGGATAACAGATGGAAAACACCAACATAAGGAGCAAAACTACACCCTAGAAGAAGCAAGAAAGTAATCTTTCAACAAACCCCACAAACATAATTCTACTAACAACAAAAATAACAGGAAGTAACAATTATTTTTTCTTAATATCTCAGTATGAAAATTAATATTACCAACATATCCTAATAGAATGAAATCCAAAAATATGAGGAATTATAAATTTGTTGGCTGCCATCCAGTGGCTCTCTAATTTGGTAATTGGAGAAATAGATCCAATATTGTACAATCCATATACACTTTCTGCTTGTTTGTTCATGACAGTGTCTTGCTGTGTTCCACATAATGATCTTGAAATCATGCTTCTCCTATCTCAGCCTCTCTATTAGTAGGATTGTTTATTTGATGTTTTTACACTATACTATGGTTTTCAGAACAGTTTTCATATTTTAAAATTATTTATACAGCGAAAAGAAAGGTAGACAATTAACTTGGGAGGTGGCTTGTAAGAGAACAACAAAGAGTGAGACCGAATGCTTTGCTTGATGTTTATAACCATTGTATCGATTTTGAAAAGAGGACTTTATAAGTTACTCTTTCTCTGAGATGAATGCTTTTCAAAATCATCACAGCCAATGAACCAGATTCTTACCCTCACCTAATGTCTGTGCCACCCTCCAAGCAGAACCATTGTTCACTGAAACAGTTGGTGAATGACTTCATGGATAAGATGTATATTATGACCATCTTAATACACACATTTCTTAAATGAATGTAACCTGTTCACTGTGGACTGAGAATGAAGACAATCACTCAAGTCAAATAGCTTTGACCATAGCAGGAAGTCTGTATCCAAAAATCGTGCCTACAATTCATTCCTTGACACAGCAGAACTGTCAACTCTTAGCTTAGCTACTATGGAGGTAAAATCCTTTGGTGATGTGAGGAACATTGAAGCACAGCCTTATTACAATGAACTCCAATGTCTAAAATGTTCTTTTTTTGGGCTTGTACCACAGTAAGAGCTAAGGTTTTAAGCTCTATTAGAAACAAAACAAACAGACAAAAAGACTTTATATATTTATGTTCATTTAAAAAAATACTAATAATGATGTATTATTTTAAAATATACAGTTAATATGTTTGGAGTTATGTAAAATTTTTATTGAGAAAAACATGTATTTTCAGTATTGCTGTAGACAAGCATCTATATTAGAATATTCAATTGATTGTTATTTTATATCAAACAACATTTATAATACTCATTTTTATTGTTACAATATTTTATAAATTTTAAAGAATATGACAAAATAAAAAAAGAAAGATGTTATAGGTATTGAAGGGAGGTCTTTGGGAGGAGTTGGGGTACAAAACAGAAAAAAAAAGAATGTGAAATAATTTACTTAAAATATGTTTTTTAAATGTTAACAAATTCTGATAAATTGAAATTATGAATCTTTTCTCATCATAATGCAATAAAAACCTAAATCAATAAAAAACATAGGATCCAACAATACTAACAAAGAAAAAGAAAATAATAAACAAACAAACAAAAAAGAATACAGGATAGCATTTTCTAGACGCTAGTTCTCTGGAGTAGGCAGAACACCGCTGGCTAAGTCGTCCCTGTCTGATAAAAAACTCTGTTGGACAGGAAGGGAATGAAGAGTCAGAGCATTCCACACTCCTGGGTCATGTCCAGAGTCAGACATCAAAGTCACAGGCTTTTTCCCAAGTTCATATGCTCAGGTTTCTCCTCTAGTGGACTCATCTGAACTGCTCAGTACTTAAATAACTATTTTTTAAAGTCCAAGAGTATGTGGCAGCATGCACTTGCTTTCCAAGACACCACAACACCATGAGAGAGAATATTCCAGAGGAGTGACTGAAGGAACACAAAATGCTCGGCACAGTGCAGCTGGAACAGCAGGAGGACTAGAGGAGAGGTGACCAGGTGACATTCCAGCAGCCCTATACTAAGCTCGGGTTCTAAAGGACAGACAGGACTTGGATCGCAAAGCTATGAGGAGGCAGCTGCTCTATAACACAGCAGTTCTAAGCATAGAAAATGGACCCATACAAGTCTGGTTTTCTGCTTTGGGTAATCCTATTCATAATTGTCAAAAGTATAAACAACCCAAATGTCTATTGCACAGATATATAAGTTACATATTCATACAACAGGACTCTATTTGGCAGCAAAAGAATGCATTACTGAGACCTGCTACATGGATGAAATTTGGAAACTGCTGCTCTGCCCAGGGAGTGGTACTATTAGAAGGTTGAAGTAGGTGTGTCACTGTGGGAGTGGGCTTTAAGACCTTCATCCTAGCTGCCTGGAAGTCAGTATTCTGCTAGCAGCTTTCAGATGAAGATGTAGAACTCTCAGCTCCTCCCACACCATGCCTGCCTGGATGCTGCCATGTTCCTGCCTTGATAATGAACTGAACCTCTAAACCTGTAAGCCAGCCCCAATTAAATGTTGTCTTTATAAGAGTTGCCTTGGTCATGGTGTCTGTTCACAGCATTAAAACCCTAACTAAGGTAGAAACATTTTTATGTGAAAAACAGTCCATGTAGGAGTGTAAGGTTCTATTTATTTATATTCATGGAATGGGCATATCTATAGCCAGGAGGCATATGGGTGGTTTTCTAGAGTAGGGAGATGATGATGAATCTGTTAATGGATGTAGGTTCTTTGAAGTGACAAACATATTTTAAAATTGTATTCAGTGTTGATGCAACTCTGAACAAAATACTGTAAAATTGCAGATGTTGGGTAAATGAATTGGTTACAATGTGAATTATAACACACAATATTTTTACTACATTTTTAAAATTAGGTGATATGGGTATGGATGTAGGCATGGGTACCATGTGTGGAGGTCAAAGGACAACTTATGTAAGTCAATTCTTTCCTATTATGTAAGTGCTGGGGATTGAACGCAGGTCACTAGTAGGTGCCTATACCTTCTAAGTCATCTCACTGTCCCTAAAACGTTTTGTTTAAGTGAGGGGAATTTCAAGTACAAACAATGGGAAAGAATATAAGTGCTAGAGCATGTTCAGGTAAAACTGAGCGGGTCTGTGTAGCTGTGCCTGAATCTGGTAACACCAAGCACAGGATTCATGATGGCAACCACTAGGGAACATGGCTACCAAATCTCGTTCTGGCCTCCAGACCCACAGTAAGTGACTAAAACGTAAACATCCAGTCTGTGGTAAAATATTTCAACTATAGAAAATTAAAATACACCACAACTAAATTAACGTCAGCCATACTCTGGAGCCATTTTGTTTGCACCACAATGCTGCTACAACATTCAGTTAGGATTGAAGCCAGTGCTGGTGGTGAAAGACTCCGGCTAGAGTTCCCGCTCAAGTCCTAGGAGGCATGCATCCAAGAAACACAAAAAGCCATCTTGATGCAAATGCAGAGGTAGTTTTATTCAGGGCCCTGGTTCATTTCCCAATCCAACTCATGCAGGAGTCTAGGGAAAACTGACCACGAGGTCCAGGGATTTTGGCTTTTTATAGGAAAAAAGGTCTGGGGAGACAAAGGAATTGGTGTGGCTATACATGATTGGCTATTTTGAATGTCGTTCGTACAGATCGGAGTTGAGAATTACTAAAAAAAGTGAAATTCCTAGCAAGAGGGGAGAGTGCTATTCAAAGTTCATACTGACCCTTAGCTAACACTTAAGAAAACCAAATGGCCCAGGGTCCATCACTCAATGTCTGGCCAGGCATGTCTCAGGCGCCTCAGCGGGCACCTCCTTGCCTTATCTCTGAGATTTGCACTCCCCTGGTCAGCTTTCCCCTGGCCCAGTCATCCTCTGGCCCCTGTGGTTTTTAACAATCCTCTCTAACCCTGGTCTCAAATTTAACTCTTTCAATCCCAGGCTTACGTGGGCAAGTTCCTGTTGGATTTTTTATTTTCTTTTTCATTCTCCCCTTCTTTTACTAGATAGTTCTAATCATAGAACTAAATATCAATATTATTATATTTTAGATTTTCTTGGCCTAGCAAAGTATGATATTGTTGATCTAATATTAGAATCTGAACAGCACTTATTCTTTCTCTAACAAAGGCGACTAATCTATTAAGTACGCATGGGCCTATGGTTATTTAGTCTTTCTCTGAGCTTACTCATGGAGTCTCTAATGACTCCTGAATGGTTTACATAAAAGCAACATTCTCTTATATTTAAATCAATGGCAGCTCTTAATTCTCTATAAGCCTTATGCTGTAATACCATAGCTGATGTTCCTGTAGCTGTCCCTGTAGTCCCTAAGCACGGTTCCAACATAACTGCCAGGGTAATTCCTAATTCTCTTCTATTGTCAGGCACTGCCTACCTTACTGGCTCTCAGGCTTCCTAGCTTCTCTTCTTTCTTGTCTTTATCTCTAGCTCTCTAGCCTCTTATTCTTTCTGACTCTCACACTAGACTCTATCTTCAAAGACTCTCTTTTAAACATTCTATCTCTTCACTATGTCCTTTCACAGTCCTTCTGCAACTTTTTTTTTCTTTCTCTGTTTAAAACACTTTTCTCAGCCACCTGTCTTAATGACTTATCCTGCATCTCTTGTAACTTTCATAGTCTTTCAACTCCACCAGAAATCCAGGAATGACTGAATAATAGAATATATGGGGAAGCATAACATAGTTTCCAATTATAATTATTGACAATTAATAAGAGACTGCAGGACACCTGGACAGCCCTTCCAAGTGTTGGAGCATCAATCTTCAGCCTTCTGGCCTGTGAATGTCTGAGGACAGGAACTTTAAGGACCAGCAATCTGTCTCAGCAGATATATGCTGTCCTAGGCCTGTGTGTCCTTTTTGGACAGTATTGTCTGCAGATGAAGAGGCAACTTTTGCCCAATGGCTGTCTTGCCACAGCTGAAGCAGCTCAAATGATGCTCAGTTTCTTCTTTGAGTCTGAGAAAGGGGTACTGTCAGTCGCAGACAGATCTCAAGCCAGATGAATAAATAATATCAAATATCATATTCTGTGGATTTCTGATGTTTTTGAAAAACAACTATCTATGTAAAGTAATCTGGACTATAGTCTACGAACTACTCTCAGTTCTTTTCTGTGAAATCAACCTAATAATAAACTCAGAGCCATGAATTTGTTAATTTTGGCCCTAAACTCACAGGTCTAGACATCTCAGATCTGTCTATAATAGCAGTAAAAAAAAGGAACTGGCCAGGCGGTGGTGGCGCACACCTTTAATCCTAGCACTTGGGAGGCTGGGGCAGGCGGATTTCTGAGTTCTGAGTTCGAGGCCAGCCTGGTCAGCCAGGGCTACACAGAGAAACCCTGTCTCGAGAAAACCAAAAAAAAAAAAAAAAGGAACTGGTTCTAACCCCTGTCTACTAGGGAAATACTGAAACCAGAAATCTCTTAAGTGAATATAGAAAACTTCATCTTTTGATCTTGAAGTATGTACAACAGAACTGTATTAGCTACACCTTACAGTCAATAAGAATATCATTGTATACCCAATCTTAACAATAAATTCTCAATTTAAAAGCTCTTACTTATTTCTTGTATATTAGTTTAAGATGTAAATGGTTTATAACCCAAGCCTCAACTTTTACCAATCGCTACTGCAAATATAGGATACAAAACTTAAAACTAATAATATAAACACTAAGCTAAACTTTCTGAGAATAAGCTGTATATCTGAAGAAATACTCAAATACCTGACTAAATTCTAGTCACACAATGTTTCCAGTTTAAATTATCTTTACACTAATTAAATCACTTTCAGTACAAGGTAAATATTATCAGAAGGTCATTTTACAAAAGATAACATTGATTTTGTACCAAACAGGAACATATGAATTTAACTCAGTAACAAATTATAAGGCTTTTTATAGCTATATAATTAAATCTGGCTTTTTCTTTTCTATTTTAAATATTCTAGAAACATAGCAATAACAACTTTTTCTAGCCCCAAAGCCCAGGGAACCAGGTAGATGACTCATCATAACTTCTTCAAGCTGAACGGGGACGTAGAGATATAAGGGGGCGGGGGAGGAAAAACAGAATTAGTCTTCTGATGTCTGTGTCTTAACTGGATCAGGCCGAAGTTCAGGACACCAGGAGTTCAAGCAAGCCAGCTTAGCATGTCTGATGAAGGAATTCACCAAGGCTGTACATTTCTGCAACATATGAATCTCAAAACAAGCTTTCAGTATTATTAAGATATATACTTTTGTTTGATTATCTTAGCTGTATTTGACCAAAGACTAGCAGGCATCTCTCACTGACTCAGTAATAGTACGTATAAAACAGCCTCTTCTCAGTAACGGCTATAGCTGTTCTAGATTAAACCTGATTACAGAATTGAGGTGTACACTTCAAAAGGAGTCAGCCTCCTGAGGTAGTCAGTCACTGACATCTCCTCACTCAGAGGTGTTCTAGATTGATCCCTGTCATAATCTGTGGAGAGATCTGCATGCCTTCCCCATTCAGGCATAAAGGTGTCCCAAGAAATACTTCGTTATAGCTAAAATTGAGATTAAACATTGTTTCCTGGACTCTACAGTGTTTTAATAATCTTAATTGATTTTCTAGCTGTAGTTAGTTTGGAATTTCTACAAAGGAGCTGTCTTAAAAGACAGAGTGTCTCTAAAGTCAGAGATAGCAGTTAGGCACTAATTGCCAGAGCAGTCCCATAAAATTAGAGATAGCAGTTAGATACTAATTGCCAGAGCAGTCCCACATGAGGCAAAATTATTTTACTGACTAGAGAGAAGTTATAGGGTTTCTCTCACTAATTATTTATGTCACAGCCAAGGAATGTTAAAATATGACCCTCAGATGCTTGCCTCAAGACAGACACTGAGAGTTTATCTTGGGGCTGCCAGGACAACCCAGTCTGAAGAATGAAGAATGACACCACTACTCCTCCCCCTTGCACCTAGCTGATTGATTGTACTGACCTTGATGTGACCATCTCCTGTCTACTTAACTTCTGTAGTTTGCCCTGTTCTCTGTATATCATATAAGCCTGATTCCTACTTTGTACAAATGACATTCAGTTTCAGTGCTCTCTTGTGACTGCTTCTGTTTGTCATTTTTAAGGCAAACTAACTCCCTTTTTTTTTCTTCTCTCAACGACTTGTACTAATCTCTCAGCAACTTACAGTAAATCTTTCAATAACTTTTCTTGTAACCCTTAAACATAACTTTGACAAACAAAACTCAGTTTTATACATTTCATTTTTTTTCTCCTTAGCTCAGAACAACCTGTAATTTCTTTACAGCAAAGGGGCTTGTCTCAGAGTTGTTCTCTGTTCTAGTTGGTGCGCTTGGATCACTTGACCAAACTTTAGAGCGCAGTTAGAGTCCTTTCACCTAGGTGATAACCCACAAAACTACATATCCCATCAGTCCTTCCCAGCCATCCGGAGCCACAGCACACCAGAGCCGCCACGGAAGTGTTTGGGCGCCCGCCGGTTGCCAGTGGGGAGGGGGCAGCGTGCTCTCTCTCGCTCTTCTTTTCTCGGCCCCACCCTACCGCCAGCTTTCAGTGCACTCACTCTCTGCCTGCTCAGCTCTGCCGACCCTTGAGCTGCTTGTTTGTTCTCTCTCTCTCTCTCTCTCTCTCTCTCTCTCTCTCTCTCTCTCTCTCTCTCTCTCTCTCGCAGCTGCCACAGCCTCAGGTCAAGGGGGCAGTCCCCTGTGTTCGCTCTTTGTCTCTCATGCTTGGCCATGCCGAACTCTAGCTTTCAGCAGGCGAGCAGTACTCACTCTCTCTTCTTGGTGCTCTGTGAGTGCAGACTCCCAGACACTGCAGAGTGACTTATCAGTCTCTGCTGTGTAAATTGAAACTGCTTTTAAAACAAGTTAAGCTAAATCAACGTTTTAACCATTTTTTTTAACTTTAACAGACAAATTGTGCAGAACAAGATAACAAGATACCAAGAAACACAGAGAAAAACAACTTATACACAGATATAGACAACTGGCCAGTAACAAACATTAGGTACACAGATAATCACAACCAAATCACAGAGTTGCTCGGCCTGTGTGCCTGCCACAGCTGCCGAGATGGACCTGTCACAAAATACACACTCACCCAAGTCTGGTCTTGAATAAACCAGCTAAACGTTGCCTCAGATGGGGTGGGATTTTTTCTCCACTCCCTCTTTGGTAAAAAGGAGAATTCTGTCTCCTTCTATAGCTACTAAAAAAAACGGAAACACAGAACCACAGCTGTCCAAAATACAGCCCAAATCCGGAGCTGCCTGAGAGGCAGTTCAAACAGAAACAGAGACCAGGGGCTGTCCAAAATACAGCCCAAATCCAGAGCTGCCTGAGAGGCAGTTCAAACAGAAACAGAGGCCAGGAGCTCAGAGACACAAACTACAAAACATAGAGCACAAAACCCCAAACTCAGTGCTGCCGCATACCTCAGACACACCACTCTCATACAAACATACATAACATACCTCCAAGGGGCCTTCGAAGTTCCTGGGTGTCATGCGGATCCCGGACGAGCCCCCAAAATGAAAGACTCCAGCTAGAGTTTCCGCTCAAGTCCTAGGAGGCATGCACCCAAGAAACACGAAAAGCCGTCTTGATGCAAATGCAGAGGTAGTTTTATTCAGGGCCCCGGTTCGTTTCCCAATCCAACTCACTCAGGAGTCCAGGGAATCCGACCACGAGGTCCAGGGGTTAGGGCTTTTTATAGGAAAAAAGGTGTGGGGAGACAAAGGAATTGGTGTGGCTATACATGATTGGATTACTGAGAACCACAGGAGCCAGGTTTGTGAGTACAGATCAAAGTAAACTGTTAGGAGGACACCAGGCCAGGGAGAAGCTATTAGTGGAGCCCAGACAAGGGGAGTGTGAAACACTGAGATAAAAAAATTGTAAGAGCCAGGCGGTGGTGGCGCACGCCTTTAATCCCAGCACTTGGGGGGCAGAGGCAGGCGGATTTCTGAGTTCGAGGCCAGCCTGGTCTACAGAGTGAGTTCCAGGACAGCCAAGGCTACACAGAGAAACCCTGTCTCAAAAATACCAAAAAATAAATAAATAAATAAATTGTAAGGAGATGCTCATAACCTAGGTCAGAGGATCATAAAACACAAGATAAGGGATGTGCCCGGAATCCAGGCACCTGGGACGTGCTCAGGCGGACATTGACTGATGAATCATCGGCTATTTGGTTTTCTTAAGTGTTAGCTAAGGGTCAGTATGAACTTTGAATAGCACTCTCCCCTCTTGCTAGGAATTTCACCTTTCTTTTTAGGAATTCTCAACTCTGATCTGCACGAACAGCATTCAAAATAGCCAATCATGTATAGCCACACCAATTCCTTTGTCTCCCCACACCTTTTTTCCTATAAAAAGCCCTAACCCCTGGACCTCGTGGTCGGATTCCCTAGACTCCTGAGTGAGTTGGATTGGGAAACGAACCGGGGCCCTGAATAAAACTACCTCTGCATTTGCATCAAGACAGCTTTTTGTGTTTCTTGGGTGCATGCCTCCTAGGACTTGAGCGGGAACTCTAGCCGGAGTCTTTCACCATATCTTTTTGGAGAACAAAACCCAATTTTAAACGATCTATTTTCTTTAAAATCAATACCAAATTATTACTGTCACATTACAAAGTTTGGCCGTCAATTATTATATATAAATGTATGATAGTGCAACTTTTAATGCTTCTATAAAGAGACATCATTTTAAATCTTATCTCTTATATGTCTAGTTCCTAAGATAAGAATTATATAAAATATTATCTCAATTTAGAACTACCTTTAGAGGCCTGGTTTCTTGGCTGGTTCATGCCACGTATAGTTGTCAAAAATGACTCCAACCCTGAGTTATCAGTTTTAAGCTAACTTTCTGTTACTAATGTTACAACTTTTTACCATACCCTAAAACTTATAAGCCAATAATCATGCAGGGCATATTTATACTTTTAAGACTAGTCAGAAACCAAATGAAGCAGCTACACAAATCTTATAAATGCTGACCAATCAAAGAATTTTTACTTTTCCTAGCTATAATTTTAAGAGAAAAAGCACTTTGTCATTTATTGAACCCAATAATCATAATTGCAGAGGTTTTTCTAGGAAGAAGCAACTGTTAGCTTATTTGCCTTAGGAATTAAGCTGCTGACTATTTCTTAAGAGCAGCTTCTCAGCAGGACTTCCCTTTGCTGTTTGACACCTGGCTAAGTGTGGGATGCAACTTAAATCAGCCTCCACTGTGCACCCTGACATTGAATCATGAGATGGATAGCCAGGAGATAAGTTTTTTAAACATTTTTTCTTTTTAACATGAAACATAGCACAACAATCATTCAGACAACAAGACAAAAACTGAAACTGTCTGCAGTTTCACGAACTGGGTTCTTTCCCAGAAGGGACAAGGACCTGCAAAGAAAGAGTTCGAATTGCGAGAGAAATAACAGAACCAAGTCAAATATTCCAACTTTACTCAGGGGGGCCAGGGTTTTTATAGTAATACCAAAACGAAAGCAAATCTCTAGGTTCCATGATATTTGCATAACGTAAACACTGCAGTAAAGGTCAGGCGCCAATGTCCCAGGAACTAGCAAGCCCTCAGGCGATGTGCGGTTTCTCATATCTCAGTGAGTGGACTTCAAAGCTGCTGCTTCTGAGGAGAGGTGACAGTCTGCAGAGATCCTTTGTTTAGCTCCCCAGGTGGGGTAGCTGCTTCCAGGAGGAGGCTGGCAATGTGTCTGATGGCCAGGCTAAAGCAGGAGGTAACAGTTCCTCCCTGTTTATTTAGAAAATAGCAGGATTAAGGCATAATCATAAGCCACAGTCCTGCACAGGAATTTTCACAGTGCCTTGGCGATCTCACCTGCAGTAAAATATCTATTGGCAACTCTCTTACCTTACGTCATCGGAAATCACGTACAGCTAGTTTGAATTCTACAAACCAGGCTAATTCCATGTTTAAACACACACACACACAGCCACTCGGCACATGATCCTGCCTTAGATTGAAAGTACCAGAGACCTAATTCGCTGAACATAGGTTTTCACAATGCACCTTATTCCCGTACACCCAATACCAAGACATGCCTTTACTGCCTGCAATGTCCAAAACTGTCACAGTCTCTTTGGAATCCACTCTCTCTGAGGTTCACAGGAAGCAGCATGCTAATGTGCTGGTGAGCAAATGGGCATAGACACCTGATTGAGTTGCAAAATAACAGCTCAGGATCCAGGAACCTTTGCTTAGAGAATAGACCTTCAATTCAATTGCAAATTAGTAACTTCAGGCTAGAAGCTCCGGGAAAGAGCTAGCTTTGATAAAGTGGGAGAAGCTCCAAGAGTAAACAAACTTTAATTGTCTATGTTGCTCCAGGTGTGAGCAAATTTTTTTAAATGAAGCAGGGGGAGGTGCTTCCAGAGTGACGGAAAAAAGCTGAAAAAGAGAAAGAAAAGAGAAAGAAAAAATGGTTTTTCAGCAGTGAATTTAAGCACATTTACTAAGAAGACTGTGGACCTGTGTCCACCTGGCAGACCAATCTTTCAGACAGCCACCGTGCTCTATCTTCTTTCTGAGAAAAAATACACACAGAACCTCTGCCCCAAACTAAAACAGGATCTGGGCTGTTCCACGTGTTAGTGAGTGGATCTCTCCATTTCACCATGGCATTTCAAGTGTTAGGATGCCAGTGTAGGTCCGTGGCAGAGTGACTTTTAATGTCAGTCTGCAGGAAGTTCAAAACAAATAACACAAAGGCAAAGTGTGGCTTTGAAGATCTAGGAGGATATAATTCCCCTCCTTTAGTTCTTAAAAGCCAATTCTTTAGAGTGTGGTGTGCTTGTTCAACAATTCCTTGTCTCATTGAGCTATAAGGAATTCCAATTTTATGTTCAATGCCAAATTCTTTACAAAATGATAAAAAATATTTTTCCAGTGTAAGCTGGCCCATTGTCTGTCTTAATGATTTTAGGTAAACCCATAACAGTAAAGGCTTGCAAACAATGATCAATTACATTTCTAGAGGCTTCTCCTGAATTCAAGGAAGCAAATATAAATCCTGAACAAGTGTCAATACAGACATGTATGTATTTAAGCTTTCCAAATTCTGCATAATGAGTTATATCCATATGCCAAATGTGATTGGGCATAAGGCCTCTTGGATTGACCCCTAAATGTGGCACTGGAGATAAAATAATGCAGTTAGGGCATTGTTTTACAATCATTCTTGCTTGCTCTTTGGTGACCTTAAGGAATGGCTAGAAAGATGGAATTTCTCATGATCACATTTAGCCAATGCAATAGGATCTGAAACTAAGCCTTCTCCTACAAGAGCTCTGTCAATACAATTATTGCCTGCAGCTAATGGTCCAGGGAGACCAGAATGAGCTCGTATGTTACCAATATAAAACTGATTTTTTCAAGCAAGAATGACATTTTGCAATTGTAAAAATAGAGATCCTGCTGTCATTAAAATTAAACTTACCACATGTTTCTAACAAAAGAACTGACTGTGCGTATAGGCTATCAGTGAAAAGATTGAAAGTATCAGTCACAGCTTGACATACATTTAATACTGAGGTTAATTCAGCTAACTGAGCTGAGAGACCAGGTGTTTCTATGACTACCTGTTGATTATCCATAAGATACCCAGCTCGTCCTTTAGAGGAACCATCAGTAAATATCACAATGGCATTACTCAAAGACTGTGAAGAAGTCATGTTAGGAAAAATCACTTCATACACATTTAAGATTTTTATCAGTTTATCTTGAGGATAATGATTGTCTATAATTCCTTGAAATCCTATCTGAGCAAGCAACCAATCTGTCCTATGCTGTTTTAATTTTGATCAAGATCTTTAATCTTGATCTATAGTAAAAGGCTGAATGGTAACATCTGGCTCTTTACCAAAATATGTCAGTGCTTGCTTTCTTCCAAGCACGATCATATGAGCTACGGCCTCATAATATGGCAAGATATTACATTTAGGAGACACCCTTGAATGTATCCACATGAGAGGTGCTTTTTGCCATAACAACGCTGTAGGCGCATGCGTTGTATTGAAAATTAACAGATGCAAGGGTAATCTGTGTAAGTAACAAATTGATTTTCAATAGCTCTTTCCACCTGTTGTAAAGCTGACATTCCTTCTCTAGTTAAAAATCTAGGAGAATTTGGTTCAGAATTCCCTCTGAGAATATCAAATAAAGATTTTAATTCTCCTGTAGTAAGCTTTAGATAGGGACAAAGCCAATTGATATCACCTAACAATTTTTGAAAATCATTTAAGGTTTTTAATCTGTCTCTGTGAATAACTATCTTTTGGGGAATAACAGCTTGATCTGTGAGAGTAAAGCCTAAGTAACTATACGGATCCTGAGTCTGCACCTTTTCTGGAGCTGTCTGCAGTCCCTTCTCAGCTAGGGCAACGTGTAAGTCTCTATAACATAGAAGCACATCCTGAGGATTTTTCTTGATAATAGGACATCATCTGTGTAGTGGGCAATATATATCATAGGCCATTTTTTCCTTACAGGTTCAATGGCTTGTGCCACAAATTTTTGACATAAAGTAGGACTATTAGCCATACCCTGAGAAAGGACTGTTCATTGATATCTTTTCATAGATTCCTTGAAATTAGTAAATGGAACACTGAAAGCAAATCTCTCACAATCCTCAGGGTGCAAAGGAATTGTAAAGAAACAGTCCTTTAGATCCACTACTACTTTATAATATCCTATAGGGATAGCCACTGGAGATGGAAGTTCAAGTTGCAATGCCCCCATAGGTACCATTGTTTCATTTACCTTTCTTAGATCTTGTAACAATCTCCATTTACCAGATTTTTTTCTTAATAACAAATATTGGCGTATTCCACGGGGATTTGGATTCCCTCAGATGTCCTGCATCCAATTGCTCCTGCACTAGCAAAGAAGCAGCTTCTATCTTTTCTTGAGATAAAGACCACTGATCAATCCACACTGGAGTATTATTAATCCATTGAATTTTATCTGCATGGGGCGCAGGCAAGATAGTGGCCATCATGGAAAATTCTTCAAACCTTTACTATTAGGATGAGGCTTAGGGCCTCCAGATGTTCTTTTCTGGCCTCTGCTTAATTAGCTATTTCACTAGGGTTGCACAAGACGAGGCCCATTTGTGACAATAGATCTCTCCCTCACAGAGTAACAAGCAGATTTGACATAACATAAGGCTGGATTTGTCCTGAATTACCCTCCTCATCTCTCCAGATTAGAAGCTTAGAGCTTTGTTTTGGGTTATTGGCATAACCAATTCCTTGGAGGTGAGTAATTGTCTCAGACAAAGCCCAGGTTGAGGGCCAGTCTTGTCTTCTAATAATAGATAGCCCTGTCCTGGTGGTATTTTCAATAGCCACTAACCTTGCCTGGTACAGTCTGGGGGTTGTAAATTGGCATGGAAATTTAAAGCAGGTTCTTGTTGGTGCACAGCCCAAATTAGTTATATATGGGGACAGTAGTTTGGTTTTTGTTTTGTTTTTTTTTTTCCTTTTGGTTTTACTTTTGGTTTTTTTTTTTTTTTT
>NW_022196897.1:140126512-140137214 GCF_008632895.1 Mastomys coucha
AAAAAAAAAAAAAAAAAAAAAAAAAAGTCACATCAGCTCCAGTACCTATTAAACCTTCAAAACTTTTTCCTTCAATAATTAGCTTAAGATTAGGTCTTTTGCTGGTGATCGATTGTACCCAGAGCAAATCAGAGGAACCAAAGCCACTCTGCCCTCTCTCATTTTTAACAAAATCCGAAGGCATTGGATACAGAGGGATTAAAATGAGCTGAGCATTTCTCTGGTTGGCGGGTACTGTAATAACACCACAAGGTGAAGCAGCCATAATCTTAATTTCCCCTTGATAGTCACAATCTATAACACCTGGATAAATCTGCAACACTTTTACTATAGAACTGCTTCTTCCTATTAGAAGTCCCCAAGTCTCTGTGGGCAAAGGCCCAAAGACTCCAGTAGACAGAATTTGAACTCCCATTTCTGGTGTTAATACTGTGTGGCAAGTGGAACCGAGATCCAATCCTGCACTTCCTGGGGTTGCCCTGAAAAGTTCAAAGACAGATTTCCTTGGCTGTGCGGCAGCCTCATGGCCCCATACACTGCCTGTTGTTTTAGGACAGGGGCCTGGAGCTGACCCCCGACTCGTTTCCCAACAAAGTATTGCCTTGAATGCCTTTTTTGGAATCTACAATCTCTAGCCCAATGCTTCCCCCTCCTGCATCCAAGACAGGTTCTCGGAACACCGCCTGACTGCTGCCGGCTTGTGGCCCCTGGTTTCCTAGGGCAGTCATATTTAAAATGACTCAGACTTCCACATTTAAAACATCCTTTATTTTCCTGCTTTTGTGCCAAGATCTCTTGTACCATAGTTCCCTGTAACACAGCTGCCATTGCCAAACCTTGGTTATAAGAAGGCCCAATATCTGCACAAAGGTGAATATATCCAGCTAAATCCATCCAACCCTTGTGTGGCTAAATAGCGGCTCTGCACGCTGCGTTAGTGTTCTCATAAACCAACTGTGTAATAAACAGACTGTCTGTATGAGATTCTCTAAGAATTCTACTAGCCGCCTGCTGTAACCTAGCTACAAAATTTTGGAAGAGCTCATCTGGACCTTGCCGGATGCCTGCTAGGCTTCCATTAACCTTGCCTTTCTTAGGTAACTGAATCCAAGCTTGCAGCGCTGCCATAGCGATTTGAGCATACACTCCAGCAGGATATCAAATCTGATTAGCATTTCCTTTATACTGCCCTTCCCCCAAGAGCATGTCTAGATTCCAGTCTGGATTACCTAACTGAGCATTCTGTGTGGCAGTCCTCCTGCTGACCTCCCTCCATTCTGAACTCCAAAGCAAGAAGTCACCTCCTGCCAATGCAGCCCTGCATAACTTTCTCCAGTCTTGAGGTGTTAAATTTGACTCTATTACATTGTCTAATAGTGCCTGCATAAATGGAGTGGTTGGACCATACATAGCCACTGCTTCTTTTAGATCTTTTATCACTTTGAATTCTAAGGTCTGATATTGTCTGATTCTATTGTTTTGCTGATCAAGCCTATCAACCACAGGAAACACGAGCACTCCCTACATGTCTTGCCTGTTTTCACAAGTCTGATTAATTGCTCTCTCTAAAGGTGATTGACTGTCTCAAGATTGCTGTCCCTTCCTTTGCCTGATACCACCTTTAGTTCATTAAGTTCATTATTCAATTTCTGCAACTTGATTTCAAACTCCAATTTACTTTATTGTAAATCTCTCTGAGCCATCTCTCCTGCCATAGTGGACATAGAAGGAACAGATGATGTGCATGGAAGCCACTCCTCTCTACGATACCTAGCAGATCCGCTTTCTGAGGAAGTATTCTGACTATCTTTGCTTTCCGTGTCTGTACTCTCTGACTCCTGTGAGCTCAGTTTGCTATCTGACACCCATGTTTCTCTCTTCTTTATGATCTCTTTTACAAGTGCCCAAAGGTGGAGGGTGAATTTATCCGCATGATTATTTCTTAGGGCTCTTCCAATTTTTTCCCAAGTCTTTTTATTTAAAATCCTTACCTCTTGAAGCCATGGGCAACAAGATTCTATCTCATCTGAAAGATCTTTCAATGCACTTCCTTCCACCCTTATTCCTCTTGCCTGGAGCAGCTTTTTTGCACTTTGTATTGCTGCTTTGGACTCATTCGAACCCATCTCACTGTCACAAACCCTAGGTGAGGTTAACACGGAGTCAGTGCTAGACTCAACCTAGCCTGTACCCTTCTGCACACACGGCACCCTTCTACAATATGAAAACAAGACTAGGGCTAGCATAAAAATTGCCTACTGTGCAGAATGGTGTATGACCTTTTGTCCTTTTCTTCTGATCCTTGGCAGAGCTCTGCTTCTGACAGTGTGTCCTCTGTTTATCCTCTGTGTCTGGCCCCACGTTGGGCACCACCTGAAACTGCTTGCAGTTTCACAAACTGGGTTCTTTCCCAGGAGAAGGGACAAGGACCTGCAAAGAAAGAGTTCGAATTGCGAGAGAAATAACAGAACCAAGTCAAATATTCCAACTTTACTCAGGGGGGCCAGGGTTTTTATAGTAATACCAAAACAAAAGCTAATCTCTAGGTTCCATGATACTTGCATAACATAAACACTGCAGTAAAGGTCAGGCACCAACGTCCCAGGAACTAGCAAGCCTTCAGGTGATGTGCGGTTTCTCATATCTCAGTGAGTGGACTTCAGAGCTGCTGCTTCTGAGGAGAGGTGACAGTCTGCAGAGATCCTTTGTTTAGCTCCCCAGGTGGGGTAGCTGCTTCCAGGAGGAGGCTGGCAATGTGTCCAATGGCTGGGCTAAAGCAGGAGGTAACAAAAAACAGACATAAATTGATATATAAACAGATCGGTGCAGCGACTATAAACAACAGAGAGAAGGAAGAGAATTTAATGTAATTCTAGGGATTACATTAAATTTAATGTAAGACTAGAGATTTCTCCTGTATGAGCCATAGAGAAAGCAAAACATCTCTCAGTTTCTCTCTGTCCCTAGGAGAGCTCTGAAATCCATTTTCTTTTCTCTTTTGATCTTTCTTTTCATGTCATTTATGTCCCTCTCCTTTTTATTTATATATATAATTTTTTGTTTTGGTTTTGTTTTTTACTCTTTTTATTTTATTTATGCCCTATTCCTCTCACCTGATGCAGTTCTTGACTATGGACAATTGCCTGTTTGAAGTTTCCGATCCCATCATCACTGTCAAAACCCAAGTGAGATCAGCATCAGGCCAGTGCCGTCTCGGCTTAGCCTGTATCCTTTAACACCTATAGCAACACTTTCAAAATGATAAAATTTAAGATCAGTGCTAGCACCAATACTATAAGTTGCCTCAAAACAACAAAGTTCAGGGCCAGCACTAGCATCAATACTATAAGTTGCTTACCTGTGCTGGATACCATCTTTTTTTTCCATTTTCTGTGGAGCTCCACCCAAGACAGTGCTGTCCTCAGTTGGCCCTTTTGTGTTCAGGTTCCTGTTCTGTCCAGCAGCTATGCAAACCGGATTCCTGAAAGAAAGATAAGGGCCTGGAAGTGGAGGAATTGGACGGCGAGAGAAAATAATGAGACCAAGTCAAAATATTCCAATCAAGGTCCAACTTTTACTTAGGAAAAGGTAACTCCTCTTTTACAGTGTATTTAAGTGATTACCGTATACAGCCTGTACTTATGACTGTTATTAATAATATTTACTGTAAAAGCCATTCAATTTAAAAAGATATAAAGAAGTTATAGACATAAAGTATATTTCAAGAGTGTTTTTAGTAAAGAAGGTTAAGGAAAAGAGAAATGCTTTTGATTGAGAAAGATTTCATGTCCTCAATGGGAACCATGAGGACAAAGTGAGAGGAGTAAAGTATGCTGTGGAAAGATGGTGACAATAAAACTTAAGAACATGGGCATGATGAAAGCTGACAGGTCCCAAATGGGCCCCAAAAAAGGCAGTGCTGTGGACAGTGTCCAGCATGGGCTGGACTCTGACAGGGTAAACGGAGGGATAGCTAGCAGATAAACATAACCTAAACTCACTGTCCCTCAAAAACCTGGTGAAGCATGTTCCTGACTGTCAGGAAAAGCCATTACTTCCCTTCTCTACTTCCAGCAACAGGGCCTCTAGTTCCCTAGTAA
This sequence comes from Mastomys coucha, assembly GCF_008632895.1. Taxonomy (NCBI): domain Eukaryota; kingdom Metazoa; phylum Chordata; class Mammalia; order Rodentia; family Muridae; genus Mastomys; species Mastomys coucha. Next base: position 140,130,613 of record NW_022196897.1, read on the forward strand.
TTCAAGCAGGCTCAAATAAGATCAAATGTACACAGACTGCTCCAACTGAACCCCACCTCCAGACACTCTACCGGGCAGGTTGTTCTGACTTACACACTCACTCCTATCACAACCTGTATCCCATGAAACTGGCAAGGCTCTTTCCATCATGCCGTTCTCTCTGCCTCCCAAGAGACAGCTGGCAGTTTTCAATTCCCCAGTAAACCTTCCATTCTACCCAGGCAGCGGTCTAGTTCAATGGTTCCACTGTGCCTTCACTTTTAATAACAAAGTCAATTATAGTTACAAGTTGTTGAATTTTTAATGTCAGGATTCAATACCTTGAGATAATACTGATGCCTCATTCTGTTTACAGCAATAAGGTATTCGTAAGTATTGATCTTCTCTTGATAATTTACAAAGAAATAACTTGCTCAGAAAAAAGGACAAGGGCTTTGTTTATTCTTTAACTAAAAGAAACATTTTAAACCCATGATTAGATTCTATTTGTATGTTTCTTATGCTTCCACTTGCTATACAACCCCTTCCTTAACAATAGGAAAAATTCCCTTCAAATACAGAACGCCTGGGGCTAGAGAGATGGCTCAGTGCTGACAAGTGCTGCTGTTCCTTCAGGGAATTGGCTTCAGGCTCCCAGCACTTATGCTGGGCAGCTCACAATTACCTGTAACTCCAGCTCCACTGTATACATATGTACAACACACACACACACACACACACACACACACACACACACACACACACACCTGCAAATAAAAATAAAAAAATAACCCCTGTTGGGGCATTCCTGCCCCAACATAGTGATCATGGACCTCACTTAAATGGACAAGTATTTAAATATATTTATAAATTTGGACTATTGAATAAAGAAATGACAGTAATAAGTGGTCAAATTTTGCTAAAGCTTTGATTCCAGCTGCATTAAAAATGGACTAATCCACATAACTGAATATTTCCCTCATTTTCAGTGTTTCAATAGTTGTATAAAAATCTTTTTAAATTGCTTAAGATACTTAGTATTTTACTTGATTTGTTCCTATGTGATAAAATAATGTGCCAGCCTTAGTTTGTTGTTGTTGTTATTGTTGTTGTTGTTTGTTTTTCAAGACAGGGTTTCTCTGTGTAGCCCTAGCTGTCCTGGAACTTCCTCTGTAGGCCACATTATCCTGTAACTCAGTGAGATCCACCTACCTCTGTCTCTCAAGTGCTAGGATTAAAGGTGTGCACCACCCCACCTGGCCAACCTTAATTTTAAAAAAAGAACATTATGAGCAGGCATAGTGGTGCATGCTACAAAGAGAGACCCTGTCTCTGAAAAACAAAGAATATTATGTCCTTTCACCTTTGTTATGACTGCTTTGTTTACCCAAAGTTCCTGTCTTATCAAAATCCAGTTTTCATGTTTAAAATAATTCAAGTGTTCACTTTTCATTATTCAGAACAAGTTGGATAAAATAAATCTACATGTTTGAGATTTTGATTTGGTTGTTATTTTGTAATGTGGCCTGGTTTTATTTACATCCATAAATATTTTTTTTAAAAAGTACAAAGTACCCAAAAGGAGAAAACATAGAAGTAAGGATTTCTGGTATCTATTGCCTATACTATGTAATCTTGTGGCCCAGCTATGCACTTGACTCCTAAGATCTGTAGGGAAAGCAATCAGAATATTTGCTCTGTTCAACAGCAGTAAGACCAGAAGCTCAACCATGACAACACAGAAAACAAACCACAGCTCCACATGAAAAGGAGAAAAATCCGAAAGTGGTGGGGCTCAGACTCACCCAGGTCTAGAGCACCAGGACAAACCACAGTTGGCTGGAAATGAGTCTCAGTGCTTCACCTTGGATAGGGGAAGAAACTCAAAACTAAGAAGGAAACACTCCCAGACATATTTTGAGTGCAAATTTCAAAGTACTTCACCTTCCCTCCTTGAACAGTGGATAATACAGACGAGATAACGGCCTCCCTGGATGGCTGACTCTGTTAAAGGGGAGACGGTGATGGAGGCAGACGGGAAAGTACTCCATGTCCAAGCCATGAGGAAGATGCCTTCCTGAGTCCAGAGAGTTGCAGGGCAGACCACCTGAAGGGCATGCCACCACTCCAGAAGAGGACAAATGTCTCCATGCCAAGGCAGCCAGAAGTTTGATGAAAAAAAAAAATCCAATTATTATGTTGATAAACCTTCTTTAAATCTTCCAAAAGAAATTCCATTCATGCAACATTTATATTTTGCTTGGGACCAGAAGGTATATTTGTGATACTCGTGATTCCTATAGTTTGAATCCAAATATGTTAGGTAAAACTTTTTCCTACTAGTATATTAGGGGATAGAAAGATGGCTCAGAAGTTAACAGTGCTTACTGCTCTTGCAGAAGGCCTAAGATTAATTCTAAGTATTCACATCAGGTGGTTCACTATCACATGGAACTCCAGCTTTAGGAGATCTAATGCCTCTGGCCTTCAGAGGTACCTGCATTCTTGTGCACGGACACATACACACACACATACACACACACATACACACACACACATACATACACACACACACACACACACACACACGGGGGGGGGGGGGGGGGGAGAAATAATAAAGGGGCTAGAAAGATGGCTCAGCCATTAAGAACACTTGTTCTTGCAGAGGATCTGTGTTTGGTTCCCAGTACCTACATGGTAGCTCACAACCAACCATAGATATACATACGGTGTATGTATATATATGTGTGTGTGTGTGTGTGTGTGTGTGTGTGTGTGTATAAGGATAGATAAATAGATATGTATATATATCAGACAAAACACTCATATGCATAAAATAAATAAATATAAAAATCTTTAATTATTATTAATAATTAATAATAAAATAATATTAATTTTAATTGATTGGGAGCAACCAATAGATTACTACCTCTCTAACTTTAATCCCATATACCAGTTGGAGATACCTTTAAATTAACTCCAGTAGTCTAAATCAGAGTGCCTGTCTCCTTTCTCTGCTGTCTATAGTTACTTGAAATTTTACTATGACACTTCTGCTACATCAGTGTAATCAGATACAGAGGACAGACCAGATCATGATGGAGAACAGATTAATATGCTTCCTTGTAACCACTTCTTTCTCCTGAAGCTCTGACTTCCTGGTTAATCAGCCTCATCTTTATCAAGACCTAAGATGAATTCCTAGTCACATGGAACATGAATTTGTTGCAGTAAATCTCCAACCCCAAGAATCCCATGCAAAGAACACACATCTCAGTTACAATACTTATAAGCTGCATGCCTAGATTGATCAGATCTACCACTACACTACTCTATTCCCCAGGTATGAGATCCTTTGCTACTTGTGGCCTCTCCAGGCCACATGGTTCTGCTTCATCTTCCTTCAACCTCCCCTTCCTCCAACTTCCCCTGTCTCCTCCAACTTCCCCTGTCTCCTCCATCCTCTTGCCTGCTTCATGCCTGGCTAAGAGGAAACTAAAAGGTACCAAGAAAAGCTATGTCTGTGTTGCTACAATTCCAGAAGGGTGCACCTGTGATGCACTGGAGCTCAAGAAGAGGGATGACTATGGAAAGTAAAAATGTTTGTGCTCTAAAGTCAAAATTACCCAGGAACCTGCTCACATGTTGGTCTATGGAAAGGATTCAGGGGACCACCTTTAACCTCTTCTGGAAGAGGCCCATTAACCAGGGGGTGACTGCTACCTATAAGCAGGCTCAGAATCCAGAAGGTTGGCTGTATGTTGACCAAAAGACAAATCCAGGACCTAGAAACCCACATGAATGTGACCACCAAGGCAGGCTCAGCACCCAGAGACTGAAAGCGCAATGGCCCCCAGCACAGGTTGCCCCGACTATATTAGCAGGAGTCAGCAACACATTGTTATTCAACAAGACACTGAACTCAAAAAGCAACCCATGTGCTGACTTCAGGCCAAGCTGATACACAGAAAGCTGAGTCCTTGCTTTTCATGGTATGGGCCCAATACCCAAGAGCTGCCCTCACATTGACTAAAGGGCAATCCCAGTTCTAAGGAGGTAAATACACACAAATAAGCATGGGCCCAAGTACACTTTACCATGCAGGCCCAATGCTAAAGGCAATGTCCACACAATGGCCTCAAGAAAGAAGCAATATGGGCACTGACCACAGACAAGGCCAGTACCCATGGGAATACCAATATGATGAATTCAGTGCAGACCCAGAACCCAAGAAGTCAACTGTAGATATCCCTGTGGCAGTTAGTCAAGGGGATGACCATATAATTATCCCAAGGCAGTTCCATATGCAAATAGGCACAGTAAAGAAAATGCCAACATGACTGCTCCATCATATGGCTAAGGGGAAAGTTTATATTGTAAATAACAGAGAGGAAATGTCTAGAGGCACCTGGAAGAATCCAGAGCAGAGAGAAAGAGAAACAGAGTTGACATGGCCAGGGCTATCTGTGAGAGACAGGAGAAGGGGGGGGGGGCAGGCAGGGGGAGGACTTGCCATTGTAAAGAGAACAAACTGGTATCTGGGAAGAAAAGCCTGGAAAGATGAAAAGGGCTAGGATTATGGCAGGGAGTGCTTTGATATGTAGAGTAAGTTCTTGTGAATATACACAAAGAGAGCCAGGAGGCTGGCTTGGGCTTTAATATGCAAGTATAGGTATATGTCAATGTTGATAGGTGTCTCTTCTACCAGAGTTTAAGGGAAAAGACTCCTTTGGACAGATAGGAACCAATTTCACAAGTTCTTGAGGAGTGCTCCCTTTTACACAACCCCCAGAAATCCTCCTATAGTCCAGTTTGAGCTCATTTTTGTATATATGGACTTTCTGTTGGACTGCCTAAGACCTTTCAAGTCCTACCCAGGGGTACTCTGTACACTGCTCCTGGGACAGAACAAATACCCAGATGGCACACCAACTTCTGGGAAGATCCAGCAGCCATGTGACCACACCCAGGATGACCATAGTGAAGGAGAAGTACCCAGGTAAGCATCACATGATACTTCCAGGGTATCCCTTGTACATAGGAAACTGCTGAAAAACTACTCCCAGTAGACTTCCAATATGCATGGTGTTGCCCGTACACTTCCATACTGAAGAAGCTCAGTATCCAGGTGCTACGCACACACTATCCTTCAATACAGGATGAATATCCAGAGATCTTCCTTGAAGTCAGATGTGGTTGGTTTCCTTTGACACACTGTTCCCCAGTACTCCACAGTAGCCAGAAGACTACTTATGTACTGAGCTCTGAATAGAAAAATACAATACAATGGCAAGAAGGCCACTGCACATTGCAACTCCTGCAGGCCCAATAACCTGGAAATAAATCATGTTGCCTCTTTGGTCCAGAACCCAGGAGGTTTCTTGTACTACTGACCTGACAGTAGGTATAAAATTCATGGGGCCCCACTCACACCGTCTTGAGAACTGGCCCAGTAGAGTGTCCACAGGCTGAAATAGAGAATAGTAAGAAGACTCTGTCTTCCTAAAGAAAATAACTGCCTTCTTTCTGTTAAATCATAGCAGGAAACCCATCTTGTATCTTGTATTCTACCAAAAAACAAAACCCCATAAGGGCCATGTTTTATAGATGAAGGTTTAGCACTATGGAAATCCACTTGCCTAGAAAGCATAAGACCCCAGGCTGGCTCCTCAGCACTGAGGGGAAAACAATCACATTTCATCATTGCAAACTGAGAAAACCCTGGAAAACAGAGACATACGAAACTGCTATGTAAATCAAATAAAATCTAACAAAAAGTTCAGAAGGAACCTGAGTATAGCTGATGCAAGGACAGATAAGGTGAAAAAAGAAAAGGAGGAGGAGGGAGAAAAGGAAAACCACTACAGAGTACACTGAGCAGTCAAGAGCACTAACTGCTCTTCCACAGGACCCGCGTTTGATTCCAAGAATCCTCTTGGTGACTCACAACTACCTATAATCCAGTGCCTTGGGGATGTACTTGCTGTGCTGGGGAAGTGGAGACAGCAAGACCAAGAGACCCCAGCTACAACAGCAAGTATGAGGACAGCATTGTTTAATGATACGCAGCTTTAAAAATAAAAAGCAAAATCTAATTATGGGGCTAGAGAGGTGACCCAGTAGATGAAAGCATTTGATGCTCTGGTAGAGGACTGAAGTTCAGTTCCCAAGAGTGACACAGTAGCTCACAACCATCCATAACTTTAGTTCAAAGAATTCCAACCCACTCTTCAGATCTCCAGGGTCAAGAGGACACACATGATACATATACATAAGTGAAAGCTAAAAACTCACAAACATAGAATCAATATTAATCTTATTTTTTTAATAATAATACTAAGTTAAAGAACTAACATATTAAAATAAATACTTGGGATATAGCTTGGGGATTGAGTACATACCCAGAATATATGATGATAGGTTTAACCCCTAGTACCAGAAAAATGAAAATAAGACCTCATTAAGACTATGTCACCTCTGCAGAGAAGAACACACTTCAGCTAAAAATTGAAAAGGTTCTGAGACACAAAGTACCCAAGAGAGGGCCCTGTGAACTGCGACTCCCAAAATCAGAACTGCTCACACCACAGAAACAATGACACAAGAGGCCAACTCAGTCTCTA
>NW_022196897.1:140141417-140142289 GCF_008632895.1 Mastomys coucha
CAAACCATGCATGCATGAATAGGGGTGTGGAATGAGAAACTGAGGGGTGACAGATGCCCTGTCAGGAAAGAAAAGTATATTAGAAGACTATGTGAAAACCTGTGGAGTAGCCAGGCAATGGTGGCCCATGCCTTTAATCCCAGCATGTGGGAGGCAGAGGCAGGAGGTTTCTGAATTCAAGGCCAGCCTGGTCTACAGAGTGAGTTCCAGGACAGCCAGGGCTACACAGAGAAACCCTATCTGAAAAAAACCAAAAGCAAAAAGACAAACAAAAAACAAAAAAACAAAACAAAAACAAAACAAATGTGGAGTAGAGACATGGCTCAACGGTTAAGAGCACTGACTGTTCTTCCAGGTATGCTGAGTTCAATTCCCACCAACCACATGATGGCTCAAGAATATCGAAATAGGGTCCAATGCCTCCTTCTTCTGTGTCTGAAACAGCTATAGTGTACTCCTATACAAAAAGTAAATAAATCTTATTTAAAAAACAAAGTGAAATGAAAATCTATCACAATCCATTGCAAGGAAGGAAATTTTATTGGGAGTGAATAGAACACAGAACATTAGTGACAGGAGACTAAAGGTTTAAATGGGATAAGGGGTCGGGGAGAAAACAAGAGTGGTAAATTAGCACAAACCAAGGGTATAAAAAGATAAGTCACTGAAATCCACCAGTTTGTAAGCTAATGAGAATACACTTTATTCTTATTTGACCAGGCCTGGCTGTCCTGGAACTCACTCTGTAGACAGGCAGGCCACAAACTCACAGATCTTCATGTCTGGACCCAAGAGTTACGGCACTGAAAGCATGTAGCACCATGCCCATCTGGAAAATACATTTTTCTAAATTACTTTGAAACAGAACTACC
>NW_022196897.1:140154355-140166161 GCF_008632895.1 Mastomys coucha
TACTTCATTATGAATCCAAACCAACAGAGCTGGAACCCAAATTCTCCATGCTGAAAATGGAGAAGCCCAGTTTAAACACAAAATGTGAGATGGGTCGGATCAGGTAAGAGCCTGATACCACTACAAACCGTGCAGAAAAGGCTGTGTATGTCCCAGTCCTAGCAATGTGACCCTGAATGAAAAGCTAAGACACCAGTGACTGCACTGTTTACAGCACTCTGCCTTGTAGCACATCCATCAATAGACACCTGGGCTTCTTAGTACATGTCTCCTGAGACTGGAAAAAGAGACATCAAATCCCTAGAGACCATTGGTCAGCAGTTGAGCTTACTTTCTGAGTGCCAAGCCTATGGGAAACTGTCACCAAAAAAAAAAAGATAAGACAATATAAAATAATCACTCCCAGTTGCCCTTTTATTTACAGAGAGAGAAAGAGAGAAAGAGGGAAAGAGCGAGAGAAAGGAAGAGAGAGAGAAAAAATACATACATACAAGCCAAAAAATTAAGAAATTAGGTAAATAAAGGGAAGCTAATAAATACTAAAACCTAGAAATATAAACAAGATAGTTTCTTGGCTTGGTATGATGGCATATGCCTTTAATCCCAGCACTCAGGAGGCAGACACAGATGGATCTCTATAAGTTCAAAGACACTCTAATCTACATAAGCGAGTTCTGGAACAGCCAGAGCTAGCAAGTAAGATTCCCCTCACATACACACCAAAAGAAAAGGTAACTCCTGGGAACACAAGTGCCTTATCTACACCAGCAGACCTCCATGCTGTGATCAGGGCCTGGGTACCATTTTTGCTACTAGTCAGTAGAGCTCAATAAGGACATAAAACCAAATGCAAGACATGGGTTTGTCCCACCGCAAGAATAATACTCCAGAAAATGAAGGCCAGATCACATGAGTCCCCTCAGCTCTCTGCCCATTTCTGCTCAGCTCTTCTTCCCAGGCTAGTGACTCCCTTGAAGTGGAAACTTGTAGTTTCATCGGAAAGTCAGGTATGTCTAATATTTTGCTGGACCACACAGATGAAAGGATGGCTTGCTAAAGCAGACATAGGAAAAAATGTTTTCCTGAAGCAGACATAGGTGAAATGATGCTTTGATATAGCAAACACGTGAAAGGACCCAAGAGGGAGGAGTATAAATATGGCCACACAGACAGTGGGGCACTGAGCTTTGGCTTGGTTTGCTCTGACTCACTATTCTTTGCTAACTACACACATGTATTGGTTCGCCTTACATAGATAGCATTGTTGAGGTCAACTTGTGGTAATGTCACCATTGAAAGAAACTCACGGCAGGCTCATGGCAGTCTCAGGGATTGGACACATTGAGGCTCTGGCTCAAACCTCCTGCCTGAGGCCAGCAGGCTCTGGGATATCTCTAAGTCACTGCACTGGAGTTCGGCAAAAGCATCTCAGAAGTGGGTGTGCTTTTTTCAATGAAATGATCAATGGAGCACTCCAATTGTATGCTGGCCCCTGGCTACTAACTGGACCTGCCTGACTCCAGGAACTAAGGCTCAGTATCTGCAGAAGCTTTTTGCCCATCTCATCCCAGCTATGGAGACAACATGTCTTCACCCAGGAAGGTTAGAGGAAAAACTGGAAGAGATAATGGTGAAGACGAGGATGATTCAGAAGACCTAAATCTCCAGAAGTCTTTGCCTTCATCAAGTCAGAAAAATACACCTACAAAACCAGTTTTTGGTAATAAAGTGAATTCAGAGAATGTAAAATCCTCCCACCATCTGTCATTCTCAAATAAGTATGAGCTTGTTTTCCCAGAGCCTTTAGAAAGTGTCAGTGATGAGACGGATGTGGGATGTCAGTGACCTGTCCCGCAGAAACAGGTGGAGCAGTGTGGATATGGAGTCTGCAGGGTCATCAAAGACTATCTCCCCAGTGCTTTCTAGTATAGTAAGTTCTCAAAGGACACTGAAACAGCTTTCTCTGAAAAGGAGCTAACTCAGATGGCTCAGATTTGACCATTAATATTCAACAATTCTTCATGATCTGCCATGAGGGATTGTCTGAAAATACTTCAGAAAAAAAGAGGAGCTTGATATCATCCATGAGTTTTTGGAGTTAGAACACATGGCTCTGCCTGATGACTTCAATTCTGGGAATGAGCTACAGAACAGAGATAAGAACAGATACCGAGATATTCTTCCATTTCAACATTATGAACATAGTGACCCAGATGAAAAAGCAGCACTTTGGCATCATAACAAAACTGATACTGCTCCTTGGTTTGGCATGATTCAAACCAAGGAGTAGTACCAGTTTTATTATGAAATTATGCTTGAAGTTCTTCAGAATCTTCTGGCTTTGAATTAAGAAAGACTTCTGTGCCTGACACTTGAGATTAGCAAGCAGCTTGGAGCCTGAGCTGTGTTGAAGCGTCTGCTAGCCATGCAGTTAGTTTGTCTTCTGATTTTCTCTCCAAGAGTCCCTGAGGGAAAAACCACTGGACCCAGGGTGGACTGTTTCCACTTGATCTTTCTGGACAAGAGCAAAATACCCTCCATGCCTTCTACTGAAACTAAAGTTACATGAAACAAAAAGAAAAGAGAGAGAGAGGGGAGGGGGAGGGAGGGAGAGAGGGAGGGAGGGAGGGAGGGAGGGAGGGAGGGAGAGAAAGGAAGGAAGGAAGGAAAGAAGGAAGGAAGGAAGGAAAGAAGAAAGAAACTCGCCCAAGATCTGCTCATGAGGTTCCTGTGGCAGCAGCCTTACCTCAGGCCAGTTGGCAAGCCAGGCAGTTTCTTTAGGATTGAACTACAGCTGTTGGTCATTCCTCATGTCTGACTGCCTAGAGGACTGGTCTGCAGCTGCTGAATCATATTTCATGTTTGCTATGGTACTGCTGAGAAAGAAGATCAAGCTTGCCCCCCAAAAAACTATTGCTGAACAGGTCCACTTCCCCCCATGTCCTAATAACTTTTCTCTTCTACTACCTCTGTTGAGTGATGTGCTAGAGGAGAGGTTGGACCCTTATTAAAAGTAGGTTGCCTTGATGAAGAAATTGGAGAGATCCCATATAAGCAACTTAACAGGGCACCTGAAAGCTCTAAAACAGAAAGAAGCAAACACACCCAAGAGGAGTAGATGGTAGGAAATCAATTAGTAAAATCAGAAATAAATGGAAACATTACAACAGAAACTGAGGAAATTCAAAAAATCATTAGGTCTTATTTCAAAAGCCTGTACTCCAAGAAACTGGAAAATCTAAATGAAATGGATGATTTTCTAGACAGATACCATTTACCAAAGTTAAATCAAGATCAGGTAAACTATCTAATCAGTTCCATAGCCCCTAAGGAAATAGAAGCAGTCATAAAAATTCTCCCAACCAAAAAAAGCTTGGAGCCAGATTGTTTTAGTGCAGAATTCTACCAGGCTTTCAAAGAACTAATACCAACACTCCTCAAACTCTTCCACAAAATAGAAATATAAGGAACACTACCTAATTCATTCTATGAGGCCACAGTCACTCTGATACCTAAACCACACAAAGACCCAACAAAGAAAGAGAACTTCAGACCAATTTCACTTATGAACATAGACACAAAAATAATAAAATTTTCACAAACCAAATCCAAGAACACATCAAAAACATCATTCATCACAATCAAGCAGGCTTCATCCCAGGGATGCAGGGATGGTTCAAAATATATGAAAATCCATCAAGGTAATCTACTATATAAACAAACTGAAAGAAAAAAATCACATGATCATCCCATTAGATGCTGGAAAAGACTTCAACAAAATTCAACAACCCTTCATGTTAAAAGTCTCAGAAATATCATGAATTCATGGCACATACCTAAACATAATAAAAGCAATATACAACAAGCCAATAGCCAACATCAAATTAAATGGAGAGAAACTTGAAACGATCCCACTAAAATCAGGGACAAGGCTGCTCAGTCTCTCCCTATCTATTCAATATAGTACCTGAAGTTCTAGCTAGAGCAATAAGACAACAAAAGGAGATCAAGGGGGTACAAAATAGAAAGGAAGATATCAAGGTATCACAACTCATGGATGGGTAAACAGAAACTAGCAAAGTTGGTTTATTCAGATATACTTTTGATAGATAGTTTTCAGACACTTCAGAGACCTGCTGAATATAGCATTTAAAATCTTAAACTTAAGATACTTGAAATGGAGATACCTGCCCACACTTACAACCTGCATGGAGGTCCTCAGAAATCAAAAACATGGGTAAGAATCTCACTCAAATACGCATGCCAGCTAGAACAACCAAAGGGCCCAGCTGACACAGTACCCAGCTCCCTCACCCGCACCTCTGAGCTCCAACCTTCTTCTGGCTGCTTCCTACCCAGGCCAGATCAGTGGCCAGATACCCGCACAACATAGCCTGCTTGCCTCCTAGGAGGTCTGCAGTAACCAAAGACACAGAGCCCAGCTGATATGGGACCACCCACCCTGCCAAGCTCCACCTTCCTACTGGTCTGCTTCTCCACCCTGGTCAGATCGGTGGGCCTGATACCATCCCATACCCCACACACCTGTCTGCCTCCCAGGAGGCCCACAGTAACCAGGGATACAGAGGGCCTGCTCTAACCAGACACAAGAGGCCCACCCTAACCAGAAACAGCACTGCCTGCCTCCAAGGAGGCTGGCTCTAGTCAGAAACAACCAGGCCAGTTAACACGAGAGATAACCAATTGGCCAGAGGTAAGCACAGGGTCATAAGCAACAGAACCCAGATCTCATACAACAGCAAGCCCCGCATACCCCCAACATGCCTGAAAAGCAAGATGACTTAAAATCTCACCTCATGAAGATGATAGAGGTCTTTAAGGAGTATATAAAGAACTCCCTTAAAGAAACACAGGACAAATACAGGTAAACAGGTAGAAATCCTTAAAGAGGAAACAAATAAATCCCTTAAAAAAATACAAAAAAATATAATCAAGCAGGTGAAGGAAGTGAACAAAACAGTCCAAGAATTAAAAATGGAAATAGAAACAATAAAGAAAACATGAAGGGAGGCAACTCTGGAGATGGGCCACTTAGGGAAGAGATCAGGAGCTACAGATACAAACATCACCAACAGAATAAAAGAGAGAAAAGAGAATCTTAGGCATAGAAGATACCGTAGAAAATATTGACACATCAGACAAAGAAAATTCAAAGTATAAAAGACTCCTAACCCAAAATATCCAGAAAATTCAAGACACAATGAAAAGATCAAACCAAAGAATAATAGGAATAGAAGAGGGTGAAGAATCCCAGCTCAGGTCAGAAAACATCTTCAACAAAATCATAGAACTCTCTGGGCTGCTGTCCTGAGCAGACCTTGGGTGCAAGCTCTGCAGCCAGGACCACAATACCCAGAGGAAGTTCCACTCCCAGGAACTCTAACACACCCAGAACCAGAGGTGAGGAGGAACCAACATCTGTCCCAACACCAGGAGTAACTGGGACCAGCGGGACCAGGCACACAGGAACTCCACCAGCCCAGTGGCTCGGGTTCCTTCCAGTCTGTCTGGGCTGGTGTCCTGAGCAGATCTTGGGCGCAAGCTCTGCAGCCAGTCCTACAACACACAGAGGAAGCCCCACTCCCAGGTGCTCTAACACGTCCAAGATCCCAGGATCCCAGAATCACAGGATCACAGAGACAGCTTGACTCTGAGGAGTTCTGACACAACCAGGATCACAGGAAGGACAGGCTCCAGTCAGATTTAGCAAGGGCAGGTAGCACTAGAGATAACCAGATGATGTGGGACAAGCATAAGAATATAAGCAACACAAACCAAGGTTACTTGGCATCATCAGAACCCAATTCTCCCACCATAGCAAGTCCTGGATACACCATTACACCAGAAAACCAAGATTCAGATATAAAATCACTTTTCATGGTGATGATACAGGACTTTAAGAAGGACATAAATAACTCCCTCAAGGAAATACAGGAGAACACAGGTAAACAGCTAGAAGACCTTCAAGAAGAAACACAAAAATCCCTTAAAAGCAGTAAGGGAAAAAGGTCAAGTAACATATAAAGGCAGGCCTATCAGAATTACAACAGACTTCTCACCAGAGACTATGAAAGCTAGAAGATCCCGGGCAGATGTCATACAGACCCTACAAGAACACAAATGCCAGCCCAGGCTACTACACCCAGCAAAACTCTCAATTACCATAGATGGAGAAAACAAGATATTCCATGACAAAACAAAATGTATATAATATCTTTCCACAAATCCAGCCCTACAAAGGATAATAGATGGAAAACATCAACATAAGGAGCAAAACTACACCCTACAAGAAGCAAGAAAGTAATCTTTCAACAAATCCATACAAACCTACTCCCACTTCTTACAACTAAATCAACAGGAAGTGACAATTACTTTTTTTAATACCTTAATATGAAAATTAATATTACCAACATATCCTAATCGATTGACATCCAAAAATATGAGGAATTAGAAATTTGTTGATTGTCATCCAATGGCCTCTCTAATTTGGTAATTGGAGAAATAGGTCCAATGTTGTACAATCCATATACACTTTCTGCTTGTTTGTCTGTGACAGTGTCTTGCTGTGTACTACATAATGGTCTTGAAATCATGCCTCTCCTATCTCAGCCTCTCTATTAGTAGTATTGTTTATTTCATGTTTTTACACTATACTATGGTTTTCAGAACAGCTTACACATTTCAAAAGTATTTATACAGACAAAAGAAACCTAGACAGTTAACTTGGGAGGTAGCTTGTAAGAAAACAATAAAGAGTGAGACTGAATGCTTTGCTTGACGTTTGTAACTATTGTATCAAGTTTGAAGAAGAGGACTTTATAAGTTAGTCTTTCTCTGAGGTGAATGCTTTTCCAAATTATCACAGCTAATGAACCAGATTCTTAGCCACATCTAATGTCTGTGTCACCCTCCAAGCAGAACTATTGTTCATTGAAACAGTTGGTGGATGACTTTCTAGATAGACCATCTTAATACACACACCATTTCATAAATGAATGTAACCTGTTCTCTGTGGGCTGAGAATGAAGTCACTCACTCAAGTCAAATAGCTTTGACCATAGCAGGAAGTCTGTATCCAAAAATCATGCCTACAATTCATCCCTTGGTGCAGCAGAACTGTCACCTCTCAGCTTAGCTATGATGGAGGTAAAATTCTTTGGTGATGTGAGGGTCATTGAAATACAGCCTTATTACAATGAAATCCAATGTCTAAAAATTGTTCTTATTTTGGGCTTGTACCACAGTAAGAGCCAAGATTTTTAAGCTCTACTAAATACAAAACAAACAAACAAAAAGACTTTATATATTTATGTTCATTTAATAAAATACTAGTAGTGATTATTTTAAAGTATACAGTTAATATGTCTGGAGTTATTTAAAATTTATATTGAGAAATATGTATGTTCACTAGTGCTGTAGACGAGCATCTACATAAGACTTAAATTGATTGTTGTTTTATATCAAACAACTTTTATAGTACTCACTTTTATTGTTATAGTATTTTATAAATTTTAAAGAATATGACAAAAAAAGGTATTGTAGGTATTGAAGGGGGGTCTCTGGGAGGAGTTGGGTTACAAAAGGGAAACAAGAATGTGATTTAATTCTATTTACTTAAAGTGTTTTTAAATGTTAACAAATTCAGATAAATTGAAATCATATATCCTTTCTCATCATAATGCAATAAAATTTAAATCAATAAAAAAAAGATATTAAGAAAAAAATAAATTAGGCCCCCTTCCTCTCCTGGACAGCAGAGTAGGTGGCCAGGGGCAAGGTATGTGTGAGCTAGTCCCAAGGGTGAGAACAATAGAGAGCTGGCCTTATCCATCAATAAGCTGCCATGAGGTGGTGTGTGGGTATGGGGATAATGTCCTCCCTCCCCTTGCCCCTGGCCACCTGTGGTAGTCAGGAGGAGAGCTAGCTCCAAGGGTGGAAGAGCAAGAGGGCTAGCCCTGTCCCTGCACTGGCTGTAGGACTTGGAAGAGGGGATTCTGCACCTGCATTGCAAAGGCTCAGGTGAGCCAACCCCAAGGGTGGGAGAGCAGGAGGTCTGGCCCAGCCCCTCACAGCCTGCAACACTTGGGGGAGTGGGTCCCTGTATCTCAACTGGGCAGCACAGTGGAGCTGCTCTGGAGGCATGGGTGCAGGAGAGTGGGCCTCAAGGAAATGTGAGTGGGCCAGTTGGCCCTACCTCCTGATGATGGCAGCAGGTAGCCTAGGGGGAGCAGGGCTGGAGAGCTCCCCCTGGTGGTGCAGATATGGGAGAGTTGCTGCGCTGACCAGCTCAGCTACTAACCAGGCCCAGATCCAGGGCTCTGAGTTAGTCCACCACAAAAATCTATATCATCATGGTTGGGATTCATGAGAAGGCTGGTCTTGCTGATCCAAAGCTGTAGGATCTGTATGACACAAAGCAACAACAGGACAACCAGAAGGAATCCCAGTGAGGAATACTAATAGTGTCACAGAAGCCATAGATCTTGAACCAGACCAATGAATGGCTCGATGTAATAAACATTTACAGGTGAAGATGTGTGGACAGAAGGCATACTGTAAGGCATAAACACTGTGACATAAACAGTTTCTATGATGAGATATTTCTATGCTTCAGTTTAGTTTGGAGGGTGATTTTTTTTCTGGTGTGTGTGTGTGTGTGTGTGTGTGTGTATTTTGGCTGTGTGAAGAGCAGATATGATGGGCTTGGGAGATGAGTGAGACTGAAGTGCATGATATGAAGCTCATAAAGAATCAATAAAGTTTTTAAAAAGTCTTATATACAGTTTGTAGGGGAGTGGGAAAGATTCAGCAGAAAGGGATATACAATGAGACAGAGTCATCAGGAAGCTAAGCAAGCACACAACAGTCTATGGACTGAGAACTATAACCCCTCAGGGTAGAAAGAATTGAGCTGGAGCTGGCAAGATGGCTCAGCGAGTAAGAGCACTGACTGCTCTTCCAAAGGTCCTGAGTTCGGATCCCAGCAACCACATGGTGGCTCACAACCACCCATGATGAGATCTGACGCCCTCTTCTGGTGTGTCTGAAAACAGCTACAGTGAATTACACCAGAGAGAGCAAAGAGAGCAGGGCCAGAGTTCAATTCCCAGCAGCCACACACATGATGGCTCACGGCCATCTGTACAGCTACAATGTACTCATACACATAAATAAAATAAAATAAAATAAATCTTTAAAAAAAAAAAAAAAAGAATTGAGCTTCCAGAATCTGAAGTGGAAGCTCCCCCAAGGCCCTGACCCAAGGGCGGTACTGGCCTTGCCAAGCATGTTCTTGGTTTTAGACAAGGAACTGCATTCCTTCTCCACACATAAGAGTCTCAGAGGAAGATCTGCATTGTCCTGGCTCCCAAAATGTGTGACAGACATACATCTTAACACTCAGCCCTTTCTTGTCCTGCCTCCTAGGTAGAGACATCACAGATAACCTTCTTACCCTGATAGACTCCTGTTGACAGTCCTGACACTGAGTGGCCTCCCCTAGAATAGCCTGCACTTATCTGGGATCTCAGAAGTTCTTCACATACACTGCTTACAGTCCTATACTCCACAACAGTTTTCCCTAAAGTCTGAGAAACATCCATTCCTGAACATTCACTATTATCTAAGCCTGTCACAATTGCCCTTAAAGACTCTTAAGACTTTCCTCAAAGGCACCAATATTATTTAAAACCTAAAGCTCACAAAGGCTTACAACCTCCCATTGATAAATTCCTGGATAACCCAGTTCCTAGGGGCCACCTGAACACTGACCTCAGGGTAAAAGCAGTACCCACTGTAAAGTAGTGAGCAGGCAGCCCCCACTGCCAGCTAGCACATGGTCAGTATGAAGGAGATGCTAGCCTTTTGCTCCTGGGGCAGATTCAGTACCCAGAGGGTTGTAAGCACACTGTCTTCCAGTATAGTCCCAGAACATAGAAAACTGTCTAAATCCTGACCTCACAGCAGGAGCAATAAATACCCAGAGAAAACACCAGCCAACTGCCCAATTGTACCCCAGGTCAGACCCAGTTCCCAGGTATGTATGTATGTATGTATGTATGTATGTATGTATGTATGTATACATATATGTGTGTGTATATGTGTGTATATGTATATGTATATATGTATGTATATATACATATATGTGTGTGTATGTGTGTGTGTGTGTATGTGTGTGTGTTATGCTTTCATCCAATTCAGCGCACATACACAAGAAGGTAAGCACATGCTCCTCTGCAAGGGGGCCCAGGACCTAGCGAGATGTCCATATTACTACTCATACTGAAAAACCAATCCTAGTACCTAGAGTGTAGTCTCATACATCACCTCAAGGAAGGCCCATTACCAAGAGGGCCACATGTACTCTACCACCTACAGCTAGACCAATATCCAGGAGGTGCCCTATTGCTTCCATTTCACTCAAGATGAATAAACAGGAGGGCAAATCCACACTTCCCCAAGGGTAGCCCTAAAGAGCCATCTGCACCCTGATCAAAGGATAACAGTCCCCAGGGTTCTAACTGTAGCTGCACCCAACTCAGGCCACAAAGCCAATAGCCTGACCACAGGTTTCTTGGCATGTTTCATCTAATTTAAATTTATAAAAGCACTAGAATAATATTACATTCAAGTATACATGACAAAACTAAGGCCTAGAAAAGCCTGGTAAGAGCCCAAGATCACACAGTCTAAAGGCAGCTCCATCATACTTCACTCCCAAAACCTGTGAGCTGGAATCCTCTTTCTGAAGTACAGCAAATCCATCAAGAGCTTTATTCAGACCCCTTAATCCAATTACTCCAGAACTGAGGCAGGATGGTCACATATTCAAGGCCACCCTGCACAAATTATTCAGACTATTCACAAAAAAAATTAATCTCTTTGTAGAACCACAAATCTGCGGTCCTTGTACTGGGGAAGGTAAAAGCATAGAGACTGGGAGTTTGACGTTCCTCCCGGGTGAAAAGAAAGTAAGAGGTCCACCTGAGATAAATACAAAAAAACCAAAAAAACAATAAACAAATAGAAGAAAAAGAGGTTTGGGGATGTACCCAGTGGTCGAGTACTAGCCCAGCATGCACACAACACTAGGTCCAATACCTAGTACTAGAAAATAACAAATATAAAACAGCACCCCAGACTGCAGTGGTGGCAAAGTGGTTAAGACCACTGGCTGCTCTTCCAGAGGACCCAGATTCTATTCCCAACACCTACATTGTGGCTCATACTTGTCTATCTCCAGTTTCAGGGGATCTGGTGCCTTTTTCTAGCCTTCATGGGTACCAGACACACATGTAGTGCACAGATGTAGTGCATAAAGGTAAAATACACATAAAACAAAATGCAATTTAAAAGAAACAAAAGAAAAAAACAACTCATTAAGGTTATGTCACCTCAAAAGCAAAGCTGCAATGATGCACACCATTAAACCCCAGCACTCTAGAGGCAGAGGTAGGATCATCTCTGGGTTTGAGACAAGCCTGTGGTTCCAGGACAGCCAGAGCTACACAGAGAAACCCAGTCTTAAAAAATCAGAGAGAGGGAGAGAGACAGAGAAAGATACACAGAGACAAAGAGACACAGAGAGGGGCAGAGACACAAACAGACAGAGACAGAGACAGACAGTGAGAGTGTCACA
Organism: Mastomys coucha; assembly: GCF_008632895.1. NCBI lineage: Eukaryota > Metazoa > Chordata > Mammalia > Rodentia > Muridae > Mastomys > Mastomys coucha. Next base: position 140,166,015 of record NW_022196897.1, read on the forward strand.
TCTGCAGAGAAGACCAAACTTCAGCTAAAAACTGAAAAGGTTCTGAGACACAAAGTACCCAAGAGAGGGCCCTGTGAATTGCGACTCCCAAAATCAGAACTGCTCACACCACAGAAACAATGACACAAGAGGCCAACTCAGTCTCTA
>NW_022196897.1:140167528-140171224 GCF_008632895.1 Mastomys coucha
TGTCTATGCTAGGAAGTAAAAGAGAGATGCAGTGACACACTGTCCCCCTTCAACTCCATTTTTCGGGTCCTGGCATGAACTCTCATTAAGTAGAGGCCAGAGCTATGTACACCTAAGCAGCCCCAGTCTGTACAAGCAGATGTGCTGGCTGCCATCACGTGACCCCTGCAGTCCCTAATGCAGGCTGCTCTGATGAGCTGCCAGCTGTGAAACCCTCCCCAAGACACAGCAGTCCTCTGACAGGCATAAGCTCCAGCCTTTCTGTTCCCAGACTGAGATTCCATGGGTCAGTTCTTTTTTTTTTTTTTTTAAAGATTTATTTATTTTATTTACATGAGTACACTGTAGCTGTCTTCAGACACACCAGGAGACAGCATCAGATCCCATTACAGATGGTTGTGAGCCACCATGTGGTTGCTGGGAATTGAACTCAGGACCTCTAGAAGAGCAGCCAGTGCTCTTAACTGCTGAGCCATCTCTCCAGCCCCTGGTCAGTTCTAATACAAAAAGGTACCTGGTTTCAGTCTGCTGGCCAGTGGGAACACCAGTCTCCTTATAATATCTTCATCCTTAAAAATTCATGATGTCTTGCTTTTAATAGCTGAATTGTGTAGATGTACCACATTTTCTTTATCCATACCTTCAGCTGAGGGATATCTAGGTTGTTTCCAGCTGCTGGCCATTACGAATAAAGTTGCTATGAACATAGCTGAACAAGTGGCTTTGTAGGATGGTGGAGCATCTTCTGGGTATGTGCCCAGGAGTGGTATAGCTGGGTCTTGAGGTAGAACTATCCTTAGTTTTCTGAGAAAACGCCGAATTGATTTTCAGTGTTGTTGAACAAGTGTGCACTCCCACCAGCAATGGAGGAGTGTTCCCTTTGCTCCAGATCCTCAGCAGTAGGAGTTGTCTCTTGAGTTTTTGAGTTTAGCCATTCTGATGGGTGTAAGATGGAAACTCAAAGGTGTTCTGATTTGTATTTACCTGATGACCAAGGACTTTGAACATTTCTTTAAGTAGTTCTCAGCCATTCAAGATTTCTCTTTGAGAATTTCCTGTTTAGCAGTGTACCCTATATTTTAAATTGACTTGGGTTGTTGGTGTCTAACTTCTCAAGTTCTTGGTAAATTTTGGATTTTAACCCTGTCAGATACAGGATTGGTAAAGATCTTTTCCCAATCAGTAGGCTGCTGATTTGTCCTATCGATAGTGTGTCTTTTGCCTTATAGAAGTTTTTCAGTTTCATGAGGTTCCATTTATCAGTTGTTGCTTGTAGAGCCGGAGTCATTGGTGTTCTGTTCAGAAAACTGTCTCCTATACTAATGTGTTCAAGGCTATTTACCACTTTCTCTTCTATGAGATTTAGTGTATCCAATTTTATGTTAAGGTCCTTGATCTACTTGGACTTGAGTTTTGAGCAGGGTGATAGATATGGATCTAGTTACATGTAGACATCCACTTAGTCCAGAACCATTTGTTGAAGATGTTCTTTTTTTTTCCATTATATGGTTTTGGCTTCTTTATCAAAAATCAAGTGTCCATAGGTATATGGTCTTATTTTGGGGTCTTTGATTCAATTCCACTGATCAAAGTGTCTGTTTCTGTACCAATAGCATACAGTTTTTATCACTATTGCTTTGTAGTAGAACTTGAAGTCATGGATGGTGATTCCTCCCGAAGTTCTTTTATTGTTCAAGATTGTTCTGGCTATCCTTATTTTGTTTTTCCATATGGATTTGAGAAGAATTTTACAGGCAAATGGATAGTACTTGAGAATATCATCCTGAGCGAGGTAATCGAGTCCCAAAAAGACATACATGGTATGTCTCACTTATAAGTGGATATTAAGTCATAAAAGATAGGATACTTATGCTCTGCTACACAGACCCAAAGAAGCTAAAGAGAAGGCACAAGTGAGGATGCTTGAATCTCCCTTATAAGGGAAAATAAAATAGTCATGAGAGGGAGATGGAGGGTAGGCGCTTGGAAGGAGAAGAGATGTGGACAGGAATGGGAGGGTTCAGGATCATGTGTGAGGAGGGACAAGAGAAATGGCCAGATGGCCATGAGAATGAATAGAAATCTGCAACTGACAGGGTTGGAGAAGTGAGGGGCATCTCCAGGATGAGACAAAGACATGGGATAAGGGAGTTGCCCAACAATAAATAACAATCAATGGGGGTGACCTTAGCTGTGACTGACAGCATTAGGGATATGGAACCAGATGAGGCCACCTCCTATAGGCAGGCAGGAACCCAAGTGGAGTGATAGAGACACCAACCTACCCTCAAAACTTTCACCCAAAATTCATCCTGTCTACAAGAAATGCAGTGACAGTAGGATGGAGCAGACTAAGGGAATGGCCAACCAATACCAGGCCCAACTTGAGACCCATCCCATGGGCAAACACCAATCCCTGACACTATTAATGATAATCTGTTATGCTTGGAGACAGGAGCCTAACATGGTTGTCCTCTGAGAGGCTCCAACCAGCAGCTGATACAGACAGATACAGACACCCACAGCCAAATACTGGGTGGAGATTGGGGACTCTTATAGAAAAATAGGAGGAAGGATTGTGGCCTGAAGAAGATAGGAACTCCACACAAAGATCAACAGAGGCAACTAACCTGGACTTGGGGCTCTCAGAGACTGAACCACCAACCAAAGAACACACACAGCCGAACCTAGGCCTTTCCATACATATGTAGCAGATGTGCAACTTGGTCTTCATGTGGGTCCTGAACAATTGGAGCAAGGGCTATCCCAAAAGCTATTATCTGTACATGGGATATGCTCTTCTAGCTGGGCTGTCTTGTCTGTTGTCAGTGGAAGAGGAAGTGCCTAGCCTCACAGAGACTTGAAGTGCCATTTCGGAGGGGGTGGTATACTAAGATGGGCCCAACCCACTCAGAGAAGGGGCAAGGAGAGGGAGAAAAAACTGTGGGAATGAGTGACTGGGAAGGGAGTAGTGAGTAGAATGTAAAATGATTAAGTAAAACAATTAATTATTTGAATCTAGTAAATATCCTCATTCTGCACCTTTATACTACATAGGTCACATAATCTGCCCAATCCTTCCATGCCCATAGGCAACAGTTTCCACCAGGATCTCACCTCCCTGTGCTGCACGGACCAAGTACTTCAGATGAGCAAGTCCTAGCACAGAAACAACACACACATGCATACATATACATACACACATACACAGAAACACACACATACACATACATACACACATACACAGAAACACACACATACACATGTACACACACACATATATACACATACACACATACACACACATATATACACACAAACACACACATATATACACATACACACATATACACACACAAATATACACACATACACACACATACACACACATATACACACACATAAATACACACTCAACACACATTCACATACATATACACACATAAATACATGCACATATACACACAAATACACACAAACATACACAGGTACACACACATACATACACATACACACAAACACACACACACATACATACACATATACACATACACACACACATACACACACATACACACAAACACACATACAAACCACATCCCCCCTCCCAAAACTTTCTAACTGCTTGGTAACAATCACAAGTTAGAATGACTTGGAAGAACTTCCAGACAAAGAATCCAAAGCATGCTTACAACT
>NW_022196897.1:140172873-140173217 GCF_008632895.1 Mastomys coucha
CAAACCATGCATGCATGAATAGGGGTGTGGAATGAGAAACTGAGGGGTGACAGATGCCCTGTCAGGAAGGAAAAGTATATTAGAAGACTATGTGAAAACCTGTGGAGTAGCCAGGCAATGGTGGCACATGCCTTTAATCCCAGCATGTGGGAGGCAGAGGCAGGAGATTTCTGAGTTCAAGGCCAGCCTAGTCTACAGAGTGAGTTGCAGGACAGCCAGGGCTACACAGAGAAACCCTATCTCAAAAAACCAAAAGCAAAAAGACAAACAAAAAACAAAAAACAAAACAAAAACAAAACAAATGTGGAGTAGAGACATGGCTCAACGGTTAAGAGCACTGACTG
>NW_022196897.1:140184148-140188943 GCF_008632895.1 Mastomys coucha
TACTTCATTATGAATCCAAACCAACAGAGCTGGAACCCAAATTCTCCATGCTGAAAATGGAGAAGCCCGGTTTAAACACAAAACGTGAGATGGATCAGATCAGGTAAGAGCCTGATACCACTACAAACCGTGCAGATAAGGCTTTGTATGTCCCAGGTCAGTAAGCAATGTGTATGTCCCAATCCTAGCAATGTGACCCTGAATGAAAAGCCAAGACAGTAGTGGCTTGGAAGATATTCCAAATAGCAAAATGCGTGCTTCATAGCACTCTATTTAAATAGATGAGAGGAAAGAGAAGGGAGAAGGGAGAAGGGAAAGGAAGGGGAAGAGAGGGGAGGGAAGGGAAGGGGAAGAAGAGAAGGGGAGGGAAGGGGAGGGTAGGAAGGGAAGGAGGGGAGGGGAAGAAAAGGAAACTCTTGGAGAGATCAAGGATTCAAGGCACATCCCTAAACATAATAAAACCAATATATAGCAAGCCAATAACCAGCGTCAAATTAAATAGAGAGAAACTTGAAGCAATTCCACTAAAATCAGGAACAAGATAAGACTGCCCACTCTCTCCCTATCTATTCAATATAGTACTTGCAAGTTCTAGCTAGAACAATAAGACAACAAAAGGAGATCAAAAGGATACAAATTAGAAAGGAAAGCTGGGCAGTGGTAGTGTACACCTTTAATCCCAAAACTTGGGAGGCAGAGGCAGGCAGATTTCTGAGTTTGAGGCCAGCCTGGTCTACAGAGTGAGTTCCAGGACAGCCAGGGGTACACAGGAAACCCTGTCTCAAAAACCCAAAAAAAAAAAAAAAAAAAAAAAAAAAAAAAAAAAAAAGAAAAGAAAAAAGAAAAAAAAAAGAAAAGAAAAAAAGAAAAAAACTCAAATTGGAAAGGAAGAAGTCAGGTATAACTATTTGCTGATGATATGATCCCAAAAATTCTATCAGAAAGCTCCTACAGCTTTAAATAACTTCAGCAAAGTAGCTGGACATGAAATTAACTCAAAGAAATCAGTAGCCCTCCTTTATACAAATGATAAATGGGCTGAGAAAGAAATTAGGGAAACAACACCCTTTACAATAGCCATGAATAATATAAAATATCGTGGAGTAACTTTAACCAATTAAATGAAAGATCTATATAAAAATAATTTCAAGTTGCTGAAGACAGAGATTGAAGAAGACGTCAGAATATGGACAGATCTCCCAAGCTCATGAATCAGTAGGATTAACATAGTGAAAATGGCCCTCTTACCAAAAACAATCTATAGGTTTAATGCAATTCCCATCAAGATTCCAACACAAGTTTTTACAGAACTTCAAAGAGCAATTCTCAACTTCATATGGAAAACAAAAAAACACAGGATATCCACAACAATCCTGAACAATAAAAGAATTTCAGGAGGAATCACCATCCCTGACCTCAAGCTATACTACAGAGCAATAGCGATAAAACCTACACGGTATTGGTACAGAAACAGACAGGTTAATCAATGCAATAGAATCAAAGACCCAGAAATAAATCCCCACACCTATGGACACTTGTTTTTTGACAAAAAAGCCAAAACCATACAATGGAAAAAAAGAAAGTATCTTCAACAAATGGTGCTGATCTAACTGGTTGTCTGGTAGAAGAATGCAAATAGATCCATATTTATCACCTTGCACAAAACTCAAGTCCAAGTCAATCAGGATCCTCAACATAAAACCAGATACACTAAACCTAATAGAAGACAAAGTAGAAAATAGCCTTTAACACATTGGCACAGGAGACAATTTCCTGAACAGAACACCAATGCCTTAGGCTCTAAGATCAACAATTGATAAATGGGACCTAATGAAGCTGAAAAGCTTCTACAAGGCAAACGACACTGTCAGTAGGACAAAATGGCAGCCTACAGACAGGGAAGAGATCTTCACTAACCCTACATCTGATAGAAGACTAATATTCAAAATATACAGAGAACTCAAGAAGTTAGACTCAAAAACAAAAACAAAACAAAACAAAACAAATAACCCAGTTAAAAATGAAGTATTGAGCTAAACAAAGAATTCTCAACAGAGGAATCTTGAATGGCTGAGAAGCACTTAAAGAAATGTTGAACATCCTTAGTCAGTCAAATCAAAATGCAAATCAAAATGACCCTGAGATTCCACCTCCCACCAATCAGAATTGCTAAAATCAAAAACTCAATGGACAGCATATTCTGACAAGGATGTGGAGAAAGGGGAACACTCCTCCATTGCTGGTGGGATTGCAAACTTGTACAACCACTCTGGAAATCAATTTGGTGGCTTCTCAGAAAATTAGAAATAGTTCTACCTGAGGACACAGCTATACCACTCCTGGGCATATACCCAAAAGATGCTCCACTATACTACAAGGACACATGTTCCACTATGTTCATAGGAGCTCCATTCATAACAGACAGAAACTGGAAAAAAAACAGATGTCCGTCAACCAAAGAATGGATACAGAAAATGTGGTACATTTACACAATAGAATACAATTCAGCTATTAAAAACAAGGACATCGTGAATTTTACAGTCAAATAGATAGAACTAGAAAATATCATCCTGAGTGAGGTAACCCAGACCCAAAATGGCATGTATGATATGTACTCTACTCACTGATAAGTGTACTTTATCAGCCATAAAGTACAGAATACCCATGATACAACTCACAAGAAGGAAGGAAAGTCCAAGCAAGGATACTTGAATCCTGATACTTGAATCCCACTTAGAAGGGGAAAGAAACTGGCATGGGAGGCAGAGGGAGGGAGGGACCTGGGTAGGAGAGGGGGGAGAGGGGAATAGGTGGGAGGAGGGGGAGAGGGGAATAGGTGGGAGGAGGGGGAGAGGAAGGGGAAGGAAATGGGTAGGAGATGGGAATGGGTGGGCAGGATCAGGTATTGGGGGAGACAGGAGAGAAGCCCAGAGGGCCAGAAGAATGAATAGAAACCTGCAGCTGTTTGGGTGGTGGTGAGGCAGGGGACTGTAGGAAGTCCCAGAGACCTGGGATGGAAAAGGCTCCCAGTAGTCAATGTGGGTGATCTTAGCTGAGATGCCTATCAGTGGGCCATGAATCCTGAAATAGCCACCTTCTATAGACAGGCAGGGCCCACCCCCTAGTAGAGGGATAAGGACACCAACTCACCCACAAAACTTTTGATTCAAAATTTATCCTGTCTAAAAGAAATGAAGGGACAAAGATGGAGCAGAGGTTGAAGGAATGGTCAATGAAAAACTATCCATCCCATGGGCAAGTACCAACCCTGGACACCATTAACGATATCCTGTTATGCTTGCAGACACGAGCCTAGCGTAACTGTCCACTGAGAGGCTCCACCCAGCAACTGACTGAAACAAATACAGATAACCAAAGACAAACATTGGACAGAGGTCAGGAACTCTTATGGAAGAGTTGGGGGAAGGATTGAAAGCCCTGAAGGCCCCACAGGAAGGCCAACAGTGTCCACTAACCTGGATTCTTGGAGCTCTTAGAGACGGAACCACCAATCAAAGAGCACACATGGGCTGGACGGAGGTCCCCTGCACATACATAGCAGAAGTGCAGCTAGTCTCCACCGCTGTCTTGTCTGGCCTCAGGGGGGCATGAATGCACCTAATCCTCCAGAGACTTGATGTGCCAGGATAGGGGGATATCTAGAGGAGCCCACAGTCTCAGAGGAGAGGGGAAGGGGGGATAGAGGGAAGGACTCTATAAGGGGGGGACAGAGGGCAATATTCAGGATATTAATTAATTAATTAAACATTAGCCAGAACACCTGGCTGGCATCATATTGATGAGCTTGAGCTTGAAATTAGGCTTACTTCAAAGTAAAAGGTTATACTCTAGAAAACTGAGGCCAGACTACCTGATTGTCACAGCTCTTTACCCACATCTGACATCTTGATTTCTCCACAAGCCAGTGCCTTCTCTAGCCAAGCCACCGAGCTGTATATATATACCCACCTTTTTTCATCTCAAGACTCCCAGACATCATTCTCTTTGATGTCTTCTGAGTTTTTGTTTGTTTTCTTTTTGTAACAGATTTACTCTATCACCCTGTATCTTATTTAGGGTTTTCACGGTTGTGATGAGATATGACCAAAAGAAACTTGGGAGCAAGGGAGTGTTTATTTCATTTACACTTACAAGTGACAGTCTATCACTGAGGGTGGCAGTTACCAGAAGGCAGGAGCTGATGAAGAGGCCACACTGGATTGCTCCCCCTAGCTTGCTCAACCTGTTTTCTTATAGAATGCTGGACAACCAGCCCAGGGGTGGCCCAACCCACTTACAATGGATTGGACCTTCCTCCATCAATCACTAATTAAGAAAGTGCCCTCCAGGCTTGCATACATCCTGATCTTAGGGACGCATTTTCTCAATTGAGGCTCCTTCATCTCTGATGACTCTAGCTTGTGTCAAGTTGACATAAAACACACCCTGGCTGGCCTCAAACTGGTGAGCTTCCTGTCTCAGCTTTCCAAGTCCTGGAATCACAGAAATGTGCCACCAGCCTGAAATCATCCTTAACTCTTCCCTTCCTCTTCCCATCACAGCAAGCCGTCCCTGCTGCCTCTGCCTGTTTCTTTGCTATCATATTCCATGCACCACAGCAAACCTTCCCTTCCTTCAGCTGTTGCTGCTCCAATCACCCCTAAGTCTGAGATAGAGTTTGCTCTTTATGAAACACAGTTTTTTCCTACTTAAAAACTTCTAACTATGTTATGTAAGATATGATTTTAAAAACATAAACCTTAAGTGTTGCTGGTGGTGATATTAAAAAAAAAAA
>NW_022196897.1:140188995-140231602 GCF_008632895.1 Mastomys coucha
TTCGAGGTCAGCCTGGTCTACAGAGTGAGTTCCAGGACAGCCAGGGATACACAGAGAAACCCTGTCTCCTAAAAACCAAAACAAACAAACAAACAAACACTTCCATCACTTTTGAATAGAAGGTTGTCTAATTCTCAAAAATTAACCATAGAAGTAGCATACTACCCTCCAATTCCATTCCTAGTTAAAGACTGAAAAGCAAATACTCAAATAAACTCTGAACATATAATTCATAGCAGCTGTATGAACAATATCAAATGATGTGAAATGCTCAAATGTTCATTTCTTGACAGATAAACAAATGTGTTTCTACATGCAATGAGATAACATTTAACCATGAAATGAAATCAATAAATGCTGTAATGTGGATGAACTGCAAAAACATACTAAGTGAAAAAAGAAAAACTTTTTTTTTTAATTTCAGAAGTTCAGCTTTTTTTTTATTAGATATTTTCTTTATTTACATGTCATATGATATCTCTGGCCACTTTTCCTCACTCTTCGACATAGGGTATCAAAACTGGTCTCAAGTTGGCGAGCAGTCCAGGCTGTCCTTGGATTCCTGGTGCTTATGCCTGCTTCCCAAGTACTAGGAATCCAAGTATGTGCTACCTGTTAAGGTAAGGCCACATTTATATTTTCTGTTTATCTGAAGTGTTCAGATAAGCAATCCAGGTAGACACAAAGTACATAACTCTGTTAACCAGGGACTTGGGGTGACTGCTAACAGGGACAGGGTTTCTTTCTGGAGTCTGGAAAATGTTCTCAATAAACAATGATGGTTGAAGCTCCTTATGAATATGTTAAAAATGTATACACTGAATTCCATACATCAAAATGGTGAACCCAGGCTGGAGAAATGGCTCAGTGGTTAAGAGCACTGACTGTTCTTCCAGAGGTTCTGTGTTCAATTCCCAGCAACCATATGGTGGCTCACAACTATCTGTAAGGGAATCTGATGCCCTCTTCTGGTGTGTCTAACGACAGCTACAATGTACTCATATACATAAAATAAATTAATAATTCTTTTAAAAAAATGGTAAACCCACCCCACAAAGTTGTCCTCAGACTCCCAGTACATACTCATATATGTGAGCACACACACACACAAACATACATACATGTACACCCATATTCTATTTCAGAGAGGAAAGAGAAGAGGAGCTAAGGGTTTATCTTGATGACGCTGTGGTTAGCACACACGAGGCCCTGGGTTCATCCAGGACCAAAAAAGGATAGAAAGAAGAAAGAGGGAAAGAAGAAAGGGAGAAGCAGAATGGGGGAGAGAATATCTGACTGTACAGGTGCCATCAATTTCACAGATTTTAAACAAAAAAAAAAAAAACCTCAGGACAAAGAAAGTTATTCTAAAATGATAATAAAAACCAACTAACCACAGGAACATATGAATCCTGTTATTCACCTAGGCAAGGAGCTTCAAAGTATTTGAGACAAAACATTATAGCGACTGTATCAGAAAACACAACAAGCCCACAAGAGACTCCAGAACTCTTCAGACAACAGAACAACTTGGGGGATACAAAGAATATTAGAGCTTTGGACAGCAGCCTGAATTGATGGACATTTGTGAAATTCTTGTCTTAGTTACTGCTCTTGCTGCTGTGAAGAAGTAGGTAGATAAATGCAATTTGAGAGAGAGAGGTTTGTTTACCTTGGCTCACTGTTCCTGGTGGGGAAGTTGCAGCAGGCAGACATTTGGAGTAAGGAGATTAAGGCTACTGCTCCACCAGCTCTCTGGTCTTACAGCCCAGGGGATGGTGCTACCTACTTTTACAGTAGGGTTTTCCACCTCAGTGAAGCTAATCCAAGTAGCTTTCACAAGCATGTCCGGAAGCTCACCTCACAGGTGATTCTACATCTTGTCAAGTTGTTAATCAACATTAACCACCACAAGTAACAGTATACAGTATACATATTCTTGTCAAGTGTCCAACAAACATGTATCAAGACACATTTTATTCTGAGTCACAAGTCCCATCAAATGCAAATAATTAAAACCATGAAATATATATTCTCTGATTATGGAATTAAATTGGAATTCAGGAAAACAACTCAGAAAAAGAATCCTCAAATATATCAAAATTAAGAAACTTGGGACTGGAGAGATAGCTCAGCAGTTAAGAGCACTAACCGCTCTTCTAGAGGTCCTGAGTCCAATTCCCAGCAACCACATGGTGGCTCACAACCATCTGTAATGGAATCCGATGCCTTCTTCTGGTGTCTGAAGGCAGCCACAATGTACTCATCATATACATAAAATAAATAAATATTTAAAGAAAGAGAAAAAGAGACAGAGAAAGAAAGAAAGAAAGAAAGAAAGAAAGAAAGAAAGAAAGAAAGAAAGAAAGAAAGAAAGAAGAAAGAAAAAGAAAGGAAGGAAGGAAGGGAGGGAGGGAAATTTAGTAGTGAGCTAGGTGTACTCGATTATAGCTTTAATCCCAGAAACAGGTGGATCTCTGAGTTCAAGGTCATCCTGGTCTACAGAGCAAGTTCCAAGACAGGGCTACACAGAGAAACACTATCTTAAAAAAATAAAAATAAAAAAATTAAAAAAAGGAGGAAAAGGAAAAAGAAAAAGAAAAGAAAGATATCTACCAGCCTGGTCTAGAGTTCCAGGACAGCTAGGGTTACACACAGAGAAACCCTGTCTCAAAAAAACAAAAAAAAACAAAACAAAAAAAACAAAAACAAAAAAAGAAAGATATCTAAACTGAATAATCCCTGAGGCAAAGAAGAAAAAAATAAAAGTTAAAAGGTAAATTGTATTTATATGTCAGAATTTCTAAAGATCCTTCCTCAGCTTCCCAAGGGCAGACATTACAGGTGTGCACCACCATGCTCTGTGCTCAGCTTCTCCCCAAGGGCAGCCATTACAGGTGTATACCACCATGCTCCATGCTCGGCTTCTCCTAGCATTTTTGGAAGCATGGGGAGTTTGTAATCAGATCCTGCCTGATAATTCCTTAAAAGCTAATTTAATACTTGTACCTTATCCTTAGGCATCTCTACCCCATCATTACTGGGAAGAAATGGTATTTGTAAGTGGAAGTGTTTCCAGCTAGGTAAGCTTCATTTCCTGGCTTCCTGTGAAAGACCCCCAGAGCTTGGGAGAGCCTCACTCAAGTCTTGGGATGACACGACCACCCAATAACCCACGAGAGACCTATCTTGCTGCAAGTGCACGAGGTTTATTTGGGATAGGCCAGTACCGGGGTTCAACCCAGAGCACAAGGAGTAAGGGGTATTTAAAGGAAAAAAATCACAAACCAGGGGGAGTGAGGGGGGATTCCAACCCGAGGTATTCAGTCAGTTAGGGAGGGGAACATATTCATTCTAGGAATGTAATTTTCATCTACAGGTCGGCGGGGTGGAGAGCCTCATAAACCAGTAGACCTTCATTCCTAGTTCAGCCCTCATTGTGGATCAGTCAGGAGGGGCAGGTCTCGGGAACCAGAGCCCTGAGGCTCTGAGTTAGCCAGGTTCCTGGAGCTGGCTAGTCTACATTCTTGGTTCGTTACAGAGGTTTTCTATGCCCTTCTAGATAAAGGTTATACATTATACATTTCTACTGATACATTTCTATTAATGCTCTTATTTTAAAATTCTAAAATTCTCCAGCCTTTCACCTGTGGTCTTGCTGGCTTTCCATAAGGAGAGAGCTTCTCTAGCTGACACATGGTGGCACCGTCCTCTTGTCAATGCATTTTAGTTTTCACTTTACATTCCAGTACTTATGTTATTTATCATGTACCTATGCCTTTACAACAAAGCTACCAAAGTGAGAACTAAGCCTTTGAACTAAGACAGAAATCGTGAGATCAAAGATTTGGCCCAGAGGTGAAGTACTTGTCTCACAGGCTAGCATAAAGCCCTAGGTTTGATCCCTAGCCTTAAAATAACACAATAAAAAACATGAGCAAAATAGGGAAATTCTGTAGGACACTGTTTGGTCCCAGCTGTTACTGGTATCTGTAAGTGGGCAATGGATGGGAAAGGAATGTCCCACCACTTGTTCTGCCTCTGGTGCTTCAGGAACAGAGAACTGTAGTGCCAACCTCACTCCTGGTGCACGCAGTTTAGTCCTAGGGTCTGCTCTCCCTCCAGCCCTGCTCAGCCAGACATGCCCTGGTGGCTGTGGAGCTATCTCCATCTCTGGGACCAAAGGCATTAACTCTACAAGTCAACCTAGCTACTGCTTTCCTGAGCTGGGGAGGTGATTCTTGGGAAAAACACAAGTATTGCTGGGCGGTGGTGGCGCACGCCTTTAATCCCAGCACTTGGGAGGCAATGGCAGGCAAATTTCTGAGTTTGAGGCCAGCCTGGTCTACACAGTGAGTTCCAGGTCAGCCAGGGCTACACAGAGAAACCCTGTCTCGAAAAAACCAAAATAAATAAATAAATAAATAAACAAAAAAAAATAAAAAAATAAAAAACAAAACCCACAAGTATTTTGGTCAGATGTCCAAGTCATCCTTATTTACATTACTACAGCATCAGTCAGCAGTTTGAGGAGGGGCAGTTTTCTTATAGAAGACATGAATGATGCTAATCACCAGCTCTTTAAATGTGCTCTGGCATGGGCCCAGAGCTACAGCCAATGTCATTCTCTGAGCAGCACTCACTGTCCCAGCCCTCCTGCAGGATACCTAGGATAGGTGCACATAAATTCACTGGTCCTGCCTTCCCCTCTGTAGTAAAGAGTTTCCCTGGTTAGAGGGATGCAGGTGGGTGGGAAGCACTGCCTGGCTCGCTCACAGCCCCACACTCTTTCTATATGAGTTCCTGGAAGGCCTTGGCTGGAAAGCTTCAAGCAAGAAGACTCCCCAGACAGCAACTTTCTCATGTGACCATACAGCCAAAGGGTCTTCATGGTTTGAAATACCACAGCAAAGGAAATTTCTTTAGGACATTGAAGATTAAAGGTTTTCTTTGATTTGTAATAAGCAGTGGTTGGTCTTTGGCTGTCCTGAAACTTATTCTGTATACCAGGCTGGCCTCGAACTCAGAAATCCGCCTGCCTCTGCCTCCCAAATGCTGGAATTAAAGGCCTGCACCACTACTGACCAGCCTAAATGGAATTATTTTTTTTTATTGCTCTATTTTTTGGTTTTTTTTTAATTAGATGTTTTCTTTATTTACAATATCTCCTTTCCAAGGTTCCCCTCCAAAAAGAAGAAAAAAGGAAAATAAAATAAAATAAAAAAACAAAAACTAAAACAAACCCCTGTCCCCTCCCTTCCCCCCTCACCACCCTACCTGTTCCTGCTTACTGGCCCTGGTATTCCCCTACACTGGGGCATAGAACCTTCACAGGGCCAAGGGCCTCTCCTCCCATTGATGACTGATTTGGCCATCCTCTGCTATACATATGCTGCTGGAGCCATGAGTCCCCCCATGTGTATTCTTTGGTTGGTGGTTTAGTCCCTGGGAGCTCTGAGGATACTAGTTAGTTCATATTGTTGTTCGTCCTAAGGGGCTGCAAACCTCTCAGCTCCTTGGTCCTTTCTCTAGCTCCTTCATTGGAGACCCTGTACTCAGTCCAATGGATGGCTGTGAGCCTCTACTTCTGTATTAGTCAGGTACTGTCAGAGCCTCTCAGGAGACAGTTATATCAGGCTCCTATCATCCAGCACTTGCTGATATCCACAATAGTGTCTAGATATGATGATTGAATATGGGAAGGATTCCCAGGTGGAGCAGTCTCTGAATTGTCCTTCCTTTAGTCTCTGTTCCATAGTTAGTCTCTACAACTCCTTCCATGAATATTTTGTTCCATCTTTTAAGAAGGAACAAAGTATCCCCACTTTGGTCTTCCTTCTTTTTTTTTTAAAGATTTATTTATTTATTATATGTAAGTACACTATAGCTGTCTTCAGATACCCCAGAAGAGAGCGTCAGATCTCATCACAGATGGTTGTGAGCCACCATGTGGTTGCTGGGATTTGAACTCACGACCTTTGGAAGAGCAGTTGGTGCTCTTAACCGCTAAGCCATCTCTCCAGCCCCTGGTCTTCCTTCTTCTTGAATTTCTTGTGGTTTGTGGTTTGTACTTTATGGATTCCGATCTTCTGGGCTAATATCCACTTATCAGAGAATGCATACCATGTGAAATCAGTTTGGCGGTTCCTCCAGAAATTGGACATAGTACTACCAGAGGACCCAGCTATACCACTCCTGGGCATATACCCAGAAGATGCTCCAACATGTAATAAGGACACATGTTCCACTATGTTCATAGCAGCCTTATTTATAATAGCCAGAAGCTGGAAAGAACCCAGATGTCCCTCAACAGAGGAATGGATACAGAAAATGTGGTACATCTATACAATGGAGTACTACACAGCTATTAAAAACAGTGAATTTATGAAATTCTTGGGGAAATGGATGGATCTGGAGAATATCATCCTGAGTGAGGTAACCCAATCACAAAAGAACACACGTGGTATGCATTCTAAGTGGAATTCTTAAGCAGGGGAAATCAAAGAACAATACTCTCACTCAGGAGTGCCTCTGAAGCTTCTCTGTCCTCAGTATGAACTTTGTGCAATTCTCCTTTACCACACAAGGATGCTGCAGCCACTATTGTAAATCTTTATGTTACTAATAGCTTATTAATATTATTAATATTATTTATAGATATATTTGGGGGTCATGTTGCAGATTACTAAATGTTTAATAAGTATTTGGGGGAGGAAAAAAAGGTATTTGTAACAGTAAAACCATAGTAGCTTGACAGGTAGGAGGTTAAAGGAGAGGGTGAAAAGCACAAAAAATGCATCATCACAGATATACAAATGTCACATCTTACCAAGTGGAGGGATGCGGGGACCAGCCCCAACTGGGGGTGTTTCTTCTTTTTTGTCGGTTCTTCTTGAGGCAGCAGAGGGGGAAGAGCGTAGACAGGAGTAAGACTTTATCTTATGATTTCTGGGGTAAGACTTTGTCTTACGAGAAATTTAGGGTTACTGTATAATAAAAAGTTTACTTATTGAAGTCTAAGTTACTATGCTATTGTAACTGACCTGCCTTCTGTGATCCTCTGAGGCCAGAAACTGCAGTTTCTGGTACTTAGTACCTCGTCCTAAAACAGCAGGAGATTAAGTAAAGGACTGATTGCTAGAGCCTTTTCCCAATTGTCCAGATGCCTCTTGCTTGGCAGGCTAGGGGATAAGTCTGGAGCAATAAACTTTTATTAAATAGGAGAAGAGAATAACACTCACAGAAGGAAAAACTTTTATATAAGCAAATATGCATAATCTCACATAAATTCATTTACAGATTCATGCTTATTTTTTCACTTATACATATCCATTCATACCCAGCTGGGTCCAGCTTGCATGCATTCTCACAATTACATACTTACACACACATCCATACCCACATATGCATATGGAGCAAAAGGCCAAGCACCTGTGCAGAAAGAACTCACTCATTCTGGATGAAGAATGGAGCTCCAATCTTTATTACTTCGAGAAAGAAAGGCTTCTACTCTTTTAATGCTAAATGAATTAAACTCATGTTTGTAAGAAAAAAAACTTTGTTTCTTTTAATAAGACTAAGCCTGCCTTGTCCTTACCATGGGACCTGCTCTGTCCCATGGTAAGGAGAAGCCTGCCTGCTTCTTCTGCTCTCTACAGCATCTTCTTTTTTCTTCTTTCCCTCTGCATTCTGCACATTGCTCTCTTAGTATTTTATGTTACCTATAGTTTCTAAGTTATTCTACTCTGCATTCCCCTTCTAATCTAAAAAGTGTTCTGTCTAAAAACTCCTCCTCAGCTCAGTTCCTCTCTCAGCTCAATTCTTCTCACCTCCGCCCCCCAGTTCTGACTCTTCTCTTTGTCCTCAGCCCTTACGCTTCTTTCAAAATACATGATCACGTTAAAAAGTCCATCAAAAGTTCACACAGAAAATCAAATCATAAACTGAAATAAAAGTTTACAACAGAGAATGTTTACATGTGTGGAGAGTGGTGAAGCTGGAGAGACATTCACCATGGCAAGATGGCGCCTACTTCTGCTGCCAACTCCTAGTAAACAACTGTTTGCGCATGTGCGTAGAGTGAAAAAGACGCCACGTCACGGCCCATCCCGGGGCGTTACGTAGGGTAATGAGGGAACAGCCAATCATGGGCAGACACGCCGCACTGTGGTGTATATAAGCAGTGCGGATTATTGGCTCGACCCTTTTTTCCCTATGGATGGAGACAATAAACGTTGCTGCAGAAGGAACCTAGTGTCCGTGTGTCTTCTTGCTGGCGAGACGACTGCGCGGGCTACATACATGCATATCTATTAGGAGTAATTATCTAACTAAACTTCCATCACCTGTCCAGCTCCACAGGTCCACTGAAGGTTTAAATCCATAACTAAGTTTTTGGTGAAGTTTTGATAGATAAACCCAGTCAATATTTTAATCTTCTGTCCTACCACCTATAATAAATCGTTAGTCCCCTTTTTATGACCTTTGGTTAGTTGTTTTACAACCTTTTGGAATGTGCTCTGAGTAGAACAAAGTCTGGTTACTACCTAAGAGCAATTAGCTGGTGACACTTGGGAGAATGGTAGAGTTCCGACTATCAGAAAAGGACCTAATAGCAGTCCCACTATAAATGAGCTTAATAATCATTGATATAATTTTAGGAATTCTTATAGGATCATCATAAAGTCTTAAGTCATCTATTTGTCTATATAGCATCGCTATAAGACAGTACAACTTCATGGATCTGCAGAGATTTGCTCCAAAGGGGTGTGCTATTACTTAGTAATTATTATATATGTATAATAATAACAGGAAAAGCATATTAATAGCAGGAATCTTTCCTAAAATTAGTCCCTTGTAGCCTTGCTTAATAAGGGTGCACCTGTCGCAGATTATATAATAATCCGAAGCAGGCCATTTCAGGATGATCACCTGCTAGTTATTAGCTTGTCCCATTATGGCTTCTGACAGAGGGACTGGAAAGCTGAATAGTTAAGGGCATTTGCCTTCTTACAGGGGACATGGGTTCAGTCCATAGCACATGCATGGCGACTCAGAACCATCTGTAAGTTTAGTTCCATGGAGTCTGTTAGAGCTAGTCATGGTTTCAAATTGACTGGATCTGGAATCAACTATAACAAAACATCTGAGTGTTCCTGTAAATGTTTTTCTTGGTCAGATTTTTCAAGCAGGAAAATCTGCCCTAAATGTGAGCAGCACTTTCTGGTGGCAACACAGATGAAAAGACCTGGGAGAAGGGAATGTTGGTTTTGCCTGCTTGCCCTCACTCTTGCTGCAATATTCCTTCCCCAATATTAGAACCTATTTATTTGGGCTTCTAATATACATAGAAGATGAGGAGCTATCCAGGAATCCTCCAGACCTTCAACACCAGATTGAGACTACTACAACACACAGTCTTGTGAACTGAGCAACCACATGATACTCAAACTGTTTGGTTCATTATGAACTCACTCTCTGGAACTATAAGCCAAAATAAATACTTCCACAAGCTGCTCTTGATCATGGTATTTTATCACAGAAGCATAAACTTAAACAGAAATTGAGAACAGAAAGTGAAGTATTGCTATGAAGAACATGGTTGTTTGGGGGAGGTTTGTCAATGAGTTTGGAATTTACACTAGAAAAGCAGTTAAACACTGTAAGCAGAGTTTAATGGTCCACTCTAGTAGGAAACTTAGAAGACAGTCTTGCTGAGAGTAATGCAGACTGTACAGGCCCAATTCATAAGGTTTCAGAAAGAAGCAAAGACTGAATTAGCAACAGGGCTAATTCTGTGATATTTTGGGAATATCTAGCTATTTTATGCCCACATATTTAGAATTTATATGAGGCTACATTAAAAAGTAATGGGCTAATTTCTTTGGCAGAGTAAATTTTGAGCTGTATAACACTGAGTAGTAACATGGTCATTACTGATAAATCTTATGCCAATCTACAAGAAGAAAAGAGAAAAAGTAGGGCAGAAAGAAATACAAACTGTAGTGGAGGCGGAGGGGGAGGCATACACAGGAAGCTAAATGTTATAGCCAAGGCATGGGCTGAGAAGGACTAACTGAAGGATATTAGCGCCAGTAAGGGGAAAGCCCCTTGCTCTGTATTGGAATAGAAAAGGTACCCACCCACATGCTAAAACCCCACCCCTCTAAGTGAAAGAGAGCTAAGGGGTTTCCTTCTCCAGGAGAGAAACAGCATACAAAAACTGTTAATGTAATTCAAGGGGGTCAGGATCCATCCCAAGCTGGTAGTCAAACATGGCAGAGTAGTCACATGGTCCTCCCTTTGGAGACTTGAAAAGATGCAAGAGTGAAGGGATTATGGATTCTTTCTCCATGGTTTAAAGAGCCACTGAGGACAGGCAACAAGGGGCAGTGCTTATCACTCCAAGAACACCCTGAAAGGTCACTGTGTCAGGCTATAAAAATGAAGCATCAGTTGCAGAGGAGACCCCCAGGATGCTGGAGATACCAGAGACATGCAACATCTGCCTCAGAGAACCAGCCTCAGAGAGTGGTCTATATCACTGGCAGCAAAGCAGGAGGGGTAGGAGATATAAGCCCTTGGAAATGTCCCAGACACTGGACATGGAACTTGGGTGTTTGTTGTTGCCTTAGGGTTTTATTGCTGTGAAGAGACACCATGACCAAGGTAACTTTTATAAAAGACAACATTTAACTGGGGCTGGCTTAGTTTTCAGAGGTTCAGTCCATTATCATCATGACAGGAAGCATGGCAGCATCCAGGCAAGCACAGTACTGGAGAGAAGCTGAGGTTCTACGTTTTGATCTGAAGGCAACCAGAAAGAAGTGTCTCTTCTGCCCTGGGTGGAGCTTAAGCACAGGACCTCAAAGCCCACCCCCACATTGACCCACTTTCTTCCTCCAACAAGGTCATACCTACTCCAACAAGGCCACACCTCCTAATAGAGTCACTTGCCATGTGCCAAGTATATTTAAACCACCACAGCCCTACTGGGTTTCGGTTTTGCTTTAATCTAATATTCCTCACCATGCCTCCATTCTTCCCCTTCGAAATGAAAATACATATTCTGTGCAATCATGTTGAAAGTATGTAACTTGGTGTTTTGGTTTGGTTTGGTATTTTTACAAGAGGTCACCGTTATAAGATTGCCTTGAGTGCAAAAGAGATTTTTTTAGATGAATTTCTGAACAGCAATTGAGATTATTAAGACTATGCAGACTTTTAAAGTTGGACTAAATGTATTTTGTATCATGAGACTCATTAGCCCCTAGGAGCCAGAGAGTGGAATGTGGTGGCTTAAATGAGCATGTTCCCCATGGGCTTCTTGGTCCAAGTTGGTGCTATTTGAGAAGTTCAAGGCATAAAGCCTTGGTGGGTCACACTTTTGAGTTTATAGCTTCGTCCACTTCAGTTCACTGTTTTCTATGTGCAGCTGTACTATGGCCTCTCAGTTTCCTGTTCTAGCTGCCTGCTGCCATGTCATCTCCACCACTATGTACTTTCCCTCCAGAAATATAAGCCAATATAAACTCTCCTATAAGTTGCTTTGGGTTGTGGTATTTTATCACGGCAACAGAAAATTACCTAATACAGGGTCCAATGTCCCTTCTGGCCTGTTAAGGTACCAGGCACACACATAGTACACATACATGTATGTAGGCAAACACTAATACCCACAAAATAAATACAAAACAAAAGCAAAAAAACCTTGCTGTTTTAGTTTAGGATATTGTTGCTATGAAGAAACACCATGACCAAACCAACTTGAGTTAGAAATGGTTTATTCAGCTTACACTTCCACATCACAGTCCCTCGCCAAAGGAGGTCAGGACAGGAACTCAAACAGAGCAGGAACCTAGAGGCAGGAGTTGAAGCAGAGGACATAGTAATGTGCTACTTACTGGCTTGCTCCCCATGGCTTGCTCAGCCTGCTTTCTTACAGACCCCAAGACCCACCAGCCCAAGGATGGCACCACCCACAATGGGTTTACCCTTCTCCCATCAATCACTAATTAAGAAAGTGACCTACAGCCAGCTCTTACAGAAGAACTTTCTCAACTGAGGTTCCCTCCTTTCATATAACTCTAGCTTATGTCAAGTTCGCAAAAAACTATCCAGCACACTTACCAAGTAGGAAGCAACAACATGGCTCAGCAAGTAGAGCCACTTGTCACCAAGCATCTGCCTGCATGCTTCCATGCTTCCTGTCATGATGAATATGGACTAAGTCTCTGAAACTGTAAGCCAGCCCCCAGTTAAACAGTTTCTCTTATTATAGTTGCCTTGGTCATGGTGTCTCTTCACAGCAAAACAACAGTAGCTAAGACAGACTATGCTACTCTTGCAGAGGACACAAGTTCAGTTTCAAGCACCCACCCACATCAGGCAACTCACAACCACCTGCAACTCCATCTTCTAGAGACCCAAAAGCCTCTTCTGGGCTCCACTGGAACCTGCACACACACATGCCTATACTCACACACAGACACACATATGTACATGGAAATACTAAAAAATTTCTAAAATGTTAAGCAACAGGTAATGTTATATGCTAAATGAATTTTAATTATGAAATGAAATACAGAAGTGAAGATTTCCTTAGATTTTAACATATAGAAAAAAGAAAAAGAAGCAAGCAAATCCCCCAAACAACTGTCACTGATGCCTTTGAGCAGTGGAAGCAAATACACCCCATGTACACAGCTGTAAATTCCTAAAGAGTGGGCAATCTTCTTTTAAATTGCAAGAGCCTTAAAAGGTAGAAAAGAATGCCATTGTATCCACACTTAGGCTATCTTAGAGTATCTAGATATGGATGAAACACATCTGTGGTATATTGGCTAGTCAGAAACTACACAACCAGTACTCCTATTTAAAACCTGTCAATAGCTTCTCGAGCTGAAAATATCTGTGAGCCATCTTTGAGTTAATTAAGACTTGTTTGTAGAAGAATCTTTTAAAGGTTCCTATTAGTGCTATAAATTTAGGGTGAAGACTTTTCTGTTGTTTCCTTATGAAACTGCATCCCTTATCTTTCTGGCAGATACCAAGTCTCTTTGGTGGCTGATGTAAAATCAGGAACAAGAATGATGAAAGTTAAAGAGAGCTGGTACAGCACTACATGAGACCAGTTCTGATCTAACAACTCTTCAAGATGACCGCTGGAACAGAGCCAACGGTCCAGAGCTGCACCAGCACCAAAGCAGACGCCCATGAGCTATCACGCTAGACAGCAGAGTGTCTGAAGCAGATCACAGCCAGGCACAATCAACACCTCAGGATGCCCAAATATGCAGTCTGTTTTTCAAGGACTATTTCCATTTGGTAAGAGCTTACAGTTGATGAGGGTCAATTGCTCAGCCTGTATCAAGCTCCAGATGTGGTATCCAGATGTGCATCCCTGGTGTGGTCGGCAGGACATGCCTCTAATTCTAGCATTCAGAAGGAAGCAAAGGCAAACTCAAGGTCAGCCTGCATTACAAAAACAAAAACAAAAACAAAAACAAAAAAATCTACCTCAGGGTAGAGGGGGTGAGAGCTCTCTAAACATTTTTCTTCAACATCCCCCTTCCAACGTACCCCACCCCCACACACACACATGGTAGTGCTGGCATATAACCTAGGGCCTTGCTTATTCTAGGCAAGCACTATACCAGAGTTACACAAGAGCTTCATACCAATGCTAAAGGAGGTGGGACTTGAACTGAAATCTAGCTGTAAATATCCCATGCTACCATCTCAGTTTGAATTTTTTTTTGTTTTGTTTTGTTTTTTGTTTTTCGAGACAGGGTTTCTCTGTGTATCCCTGGCTGTTCTGGAACTCACTCTGTAGACCAGGCTGTCCTAGAACTCAGAGATTCGCCTGCCTCTGCCTCCCAAGTGCTGGGATTAAAGGCATGTGCCACCACTGCCCAGCACAGTTTGATTTTCTTATTTCTTGTTTTAACTTCATGAAAATAACTGCAATGGTAAGTAAGCCAAGGACCACTGCTCAGAGCCCACTAATAAGTAAGAACATTTTCCAAAACTCCAAGTGCTTTTACATCTAAATGGGAAAGCTGAAAGGGTATCCATGATGAAAAACAAACAGAAACACATGGTGGTTAGCGGCTGAGTCAATAGCATTATATAACCCTTGTGCTGAGAAGCACTCTAACAAAGAGACAGGAAGAACCCCACAAATAAGCCAAGACAAAAATGAAAAATGTTGGGAACCATGAGAGCCCTGAGATAAACATCCTGCCCCAGCTAATTGAGAACCCTGAGATTAACATCCTGCCTGACAATCACAAGGATCTGGCTTGGCCCTGAGAAAAGAACATTCACGGAAATCCACCCCCTCCCCACCTGTCACCCCGGAGCTCAACCCCAGAAGATTTTGTAACCTTCCATGTCCCTCCTTCCTCTTCCCCTCCCCTCCAAGATTTTTGCTTTAAATATGCTCAGCTCCACTAAGTAAACGGCTCTTGACAAGCAATGCTTCCTTGAGTCCTGTCGTGTGTCTCTCTCGCCCATTCTTTATTCACAGGTTGTGACCCTCCTCGTTCCCCCGAATAACTTGACCTGCAGGCCAGGTCAGAAAAAAGCAGAGACCAGGAAGCCATTAATTTATGAAATTTATTATTGTAACAGTTGTTTGAGTGACAACAAAGAAATGTACTCTTCCATTTGGTGCAAAGACACTTCAAGACTATTACCTTGTCTCCAAAGCATGAGAAAAAACTGCCCAAGTCCACTACCAAGCCAGCAACTCAGGCCATGCAATACATTGATGAATCCTTCATAGTGGTCCTGCAGAGAATGTGTCCTTTGAGAGTTTGAGAACTGGCAGAGGTGATCTGAAAGAAAACCCATCAAAAGAAGACAAGGTAACCTGACAGCACCATGGGGACAGGACTTGGATGGAAATGACAGGAAGTACACGGTGCCTGTGCTGCCTCAAGCCTGAAAGGAAGACATGTCAGACAGAATGGAATACACAATCCACCAGGCGTGGAAGGCTTGTAAGGGACCTTCAACGTCCCAACTGCAGTGATCAGTATTCTGACAGGGCACATGGTGCACACCTGACTGGCTGGAGCCATCAGCTCAGCCTGAGCTGACCTCTGGCCTGCCCAGTGTGCAAGAGAGGGCCCAGCCATCACAGGAAGGGAGAACAGGGCCCCAGGCTCCTGAGTGGGCGGGGCTTAGCAAGACACACCAGGGCCTGCAGGGAGCCACACTAATCAAAAAGCAGCAGTGGACCCAGAGGGGAGCTTTCTTCCCTCTGCAGTTCCCTTCAGTTTGTTACTAGGGAGACCATCTCCCTGACTGCTGGCGTGCTTTCCACACTCTGTGAACACTTCCTTTTTCTACAGAGAAAGGGCCTCCAGAGCCCTGTGCCGGCCACCAGATCTGGCTGGAGTTTAGTGACAATGTTTTGTTTTCATTATGCTTATTTTTAAAATTGCTTTCTATTTATGGCACAAGATGCTGGCTTTCCATTTATGGAGAGATCTAGAGTGTCCTTTTGAAATAATAAATTTATGGGTCTTTTTAAAAATTTTTTCAGTTACTGGTTGGTACCCAAGCTTGAATGTATTTGTTTGTTAGACATACTTGTAAACACCTATAGAGTATACCTATAGAGTATACCTATAGAGTATACCTATAGAGTAGGCTTATAATGTAAAATCACAAAGTTAGTTTTATGATTTTTTAAAAAATTAGGAAAGTTAGTATTGGGATTTAAGGTAACAGTCACAATGACTCTGACGCATATATATGTTCTTCTGAAGTGGCACATAAAAATTATTACTGTTATTTTTCCTCTGGGGTCAGGCAGATCTCTAACACTTTGAATCCCAGCTGTTAAGCAAAAAAACAAACAAACAAAAAGAAATAAATGAATTTTACCAATGAATACACAATTTGTAATGTCCTTGAAACAGTGTCTTGTGAGTATTTGAATAGAGGCTATAAATTTTTATACTGCATGTCATAAATGTGTTATTGTTTTTTTTTTTTTTTAAAGTTTTCCTCTTTATTTAAGACTTTACTTAAGCCAGGCGGTGGTGGCACACACCTTTAGTCCCAGCACTTGGGAGGCAGAGGCAGATTTCTGAATTTGAGGCCAGCCTGGTCTGCAGAGTGAGTTCTAGGACAGCCATGGCTATACTGAGAAACCCTGCCTCAAAAAAACAAAAAAAGAAAGAGAAAAAAAGAAAAGAGTCTTTTTTTCTCACATAATATTCTGATTATAATTTCCCCTCCTTCTACTCCTCTCAGTTCCTCCCCACCTTCCCACCTACCTCAATCTACTCCTTCTCTGTCTCTCACTAAAAAAATAAAAATAAAAAATAAATAAATTTTTAAAAAAAGGTTAACTTGGCGGTGGTGGCTCATGCCTTTAAACCCAGCACTGGAGAGGCAGAAGCTGGTGGATCTCTGAGCCAGCTGGTCTACAGACTGAGTTCCAGGACAGCCAGGGATATATAGTGGAACCCTGTCTCAAACAAAAACAAAAACAAAGTCCAACTAAAGTCCAGATCCGTCCCCAATAGTAACTCTTCATGTTTCTCTGAGGGATGATGGATCCTTTCAGCTCCAGCTGTTAGGCTCACTTGGGAGCTGCCTAGCACACAGCCATCCTCCAGTATCTGGAATGACTTAGGATGCAAGCCAAGCTAGTTAAAGCCATCCTTAGGATTTTTGTTTGTTTATTTTTCAAGACAGGGTTTCTCTGTATAGCCCTGGCTGTCCTAGAACTCTCTCTATATACCAGGCTGGCCTCAAGTTCAGAAATCTACCTGCCTCTGTCTCCTGAGTGCTGGGTCTGGCCACTAACTGTCTAGCCAATCCTAATAATATTTTTTACCAAAACTTAATGAGGAAGTTTATTGCACCTCTGAATGAGAACTGAATAACTAAGACCCCAAAATTACCATTGCTCACATTTCTCATCAGAATAAATTGATCCATTAGTAAGTATTTACAAAATTCTTACTTATACTAGGGATTAACTTTGGTGCTGGAAATACAAATATAAAATAGGTATTACCTTACCCACAATAGAGCGTTCAGAGAAAGACAGGTAATAAGCACATACAAAAACAAAAATGATTTATACACTAATAAGTACTCTGAAGATAACAGGGAACAGGCTGCTAATAGGCAGGAATTATGGAATGGTGGGAAATTAGGCAGGAAGAGTTGTTTCAAAACAATGATGTTCAGGGAAGGCATTTCTGAGGTAACATTGACGAGAGAACCTCAAAATTAAAAAGAAAGCAATGAGAGGAGGACATCAAGGGGAAGTAGCCACCAGCACAGGTCACCCAAGGCTGATTATGCTCAGGCTCCAGTGCAGGGGCGAAGCTGCAGACAAAGTAAAGGACTAGAATCAGATCACACTGGTTGTCAAGGGGCAGACACAGAAGCAGAAGAAGAAATTTCTAGAATCCTCTAGCACTGTTAGGAGTGTAAAACACCTGGGCCATTCCAATTACAGCCACCCTATGAACAGCAACACCAAGCCATATACCCAACAGAGATCACTATGGATGTGCCTTACAACACACATACAGCAATACTCATAGCAATATCAAATGGACTAGGTCCAAACTGGAAACAACCAGTATGGCCCACCAACAGTCCAACTTATAACAAATTATTGTGATGGAGAAACAAATGAAGTACAGAATACACACTGGAGAAAAGAAAGCAGGCATTCAACCTATACACAATAGAACTTCATTTAGAAAACAAACAAAAAAACACACATGGAACAGGGTGTGGCACATGCCTACAATTCCAGCGCTCAGGTGGCTGGAGAGTAACTAGGAAGTATGTGAAAGGAATTTCTGGGCTCAAAAAAACATTCTTTTTGATTTCAAAAATAGCTACCTGAGTAAGGTCACTATAAGAATTTGTCAAATTGGGGCTAGAGAGATGGCTCAGCGGTTAAGGGCACTGCCTGCTCTTCCGAAGGTCCTGAGTTCAAATCCCAGCAACCACATGGTGGCTCACAACCATTCGTAAGGAGCTCTGACGCCCTCTTCCGGGGTGTCTGAAGACAGCTATAGTGTACTTACATATAATAAATAAATCTAAAAAAAAATAATTCATCAAATTAAAATATGGGCAATTGGAGCTGGAGAGATGGCTCAGTGGTTAAGGGCACTGCCTGCTCTTCCAGAAGTCCTAAGTTTAATTACCAGGATCTACAGAGTAGTTCATAACCATCTATAAAGTGATCTGATGCCCTCTTCTGACATGCATATGTCTATGCAGATAAAGCACTCATACATAAAATAAATAAATTAATCTTAAAATAAACTTTTTAAAATGTGGGCCATTGTTTACATTAACAATATATCTCAATTTAAAGTTTATTTTAAAAATATAGCAACTCTCTTCTAGTCTGTGCTTCTTTTTGTATGGGTCTTTTTCTTAAACAGTATTCTCTCTCTCTCTCTCTCTCTCTCTCTCTCTCTCTCTCAACAATCATGCTTAATCTATAGAACTCTTTTTTTTGTTGTTGTTTGGTTTGGTTTTGTTGTTTTGGGTTTTTTTGTTTGTTTATTTGTTTTCGAGACAGGGTTTCTCTGTGTAGCCCTGGCTGTCCTGGAACTCACTCTGTAGATGACCAGACTGGCCTCAAACTCAGAAATCCACCTGCGATTAAAGGTGTGCGCAGGTTTCTCCTTTTTTTTTTTTTTTTTTTTTAAGCAGCATTTTACTCTACAGCCCAGGCTGGCTTGGAACTCACTATGTGCCCCAGGCTAGCCTTGAATTTGTGGCTATCCTCCTGCCTTAGGCTCCTAAAAGCTAGGATTGCGGGTATGAGTCATTAATCTGTTTATCTTTTTGCTTTTAGTTAAGTCATTCTCTGCTATGTGCAACTAAGCTCTTTGGTTTTGAGGTACACATTTTCATTTTCTACCTTGTTTCTACTAAGAATCCTATTTTCCTTTGTTGTGGGGAGAAAGGGAGACACAGTCTCTCTGTGAAGCTCTAGGTGGTTTAAACAGGAGTTTATGAGCTGCCCGAAGTGGATGCTGGCAAGGGCACTTGGATCCTCTGAAAGAGTAGGACGTACTCTTAACTGGTAACCCATCCCTCCAGGTGCTCTCTATGTGTTTATATGGCACCTTATTAGATTAAGAGACAGTGGTGACATAACTGACCTAAAATTCCTTTTAGTTCATAGAACTTAAATCTTTAACAAACCAGGTACTTTAAATTTGTAGGTAAGCCAGGCTTAATGGTACGCATCTTTATCCCAATGTTCAGAAGGAAGACAGATCTCTCTTGAGTTCCATGTAGGCCTAGTCTACATAGTGAGTTTCAGGCTAACCACAGGTACATAGACCTATTTTAAAAGAGAATTAGCCAGGCAGTGGTGGCGCACGCCTTTAATCCCAGCGCTTGGGAGGCAGAGGCAGGCGGATTTCTGAGTTCAAGGCCAGCCTGGTCTACAGAGTGAGTTCCAGGACAGCCAGGGCTACACAGAGAAACTCTGTCTCGAAAAAACCAAAAAAAAAAAAAGAGAGAGAGAGAGAGAGAGAGAGAGAGAGAGAGAGAATTATACCACTATAATATGGGAACTTTAACAAGAAGTGAACTTTATTTTTGGTTTAATGACAAATTCATTACTTTTATTTATCTGTTTATTATGAACAAATGCATAATTAATATGGACACATATACACTTAGTGCATGGACATGTACGAGACCAGAGGTCAACTGTGGGTATCATTACACAAGAGCTGTCCACCTTGTTTTTGAGATGGTGTCTCCCTGGGTCCTGGATTTACCAACTAGGCTGGACTGGCTAGTCAGTAAACCTCAGGGGTTTCCTCCTCCCCAGTGCTATGATAAAGCCATGTGCCAGAAGTCATGTGCTAGGTGAGACAGCCCACCACGAAGCTGAGAAAGGCAACTCTTCGACTCAGAGGTCAGCCTGATCTACAGAGTGAGTTATAGGCCAGGGCTACAGAGTGAAAACCCTGTCTCAGGAAAATCCAGTCTCAGAAAACACAAACAATAAAACGGTCTGCTAGGCCAGCACATACCTTTAACCCCAGAGCTTGGAATGGGGGGAAAAGGTGGAAAGAGGGAGGGGGCAGGTAAAGCAGGCAGACCTCTGTAAATTCAAGGCCAACCTTATCTACATATCGAGTTCTGGGACAGTTAGGGCTACACTGAAAAAACTGTATCAAAATAAATTTAAAAAACAAATAGAAGGGGTTGAAGATATGGCTCAGCGGGTAAGAGCACCAACTGCTTTTCCAAAGGTCCTAAGTTCAAATCCCAGCAACCACATGGTGGTTCACAGCCATCCATAATGAGATCTGACTCCCTCTTCAGGAGTGTCTAAAGACAGTTACAGTGTACTTACATATAATAAATAAGTAAATCTTTAAAAAAAAAAACAAAAAACAAAACAAAAAGAAGATAGATAAACAAACAAACAAACAGTATGGCTTATACCTTTAGAGGTAGAGGCAGGCAGATCTCTGAGTTCCTGGCCAATCTTGTCTGTTGAGTGAGTTCTAGGGCAACCAGGACTACACAGAGAAATCTTGTTGGGGGTGAGGAGGAGGGCCAGAAAAATAAGTAAATAAAGTAAAATAAATAAATAAATATAAAAATAAAAAAATCAAGCCAGGCAGTGGTGGTGCACACTTTTGATCCCAGCACTTGGGAGGTAGAGGTAGGCAGATTTCTGAGTTCGAGACTAGCCATTGAGTTCCAGGACAGCCAGGGATACACTGAGAAACCCTGTCTTGAAAAACCAAAAAAAAAAAAAAAAAAAAATAAATAAAAATTAAAAATAAAAATAAAAAATAGTGTGCCAGCATGTCTGGCTTTTAATATGGATACTAGAGCTCTAGAACTGAAGTCCTCACACACGCATGGAGAATCTTAGTTGTTTGCATGTGGCTGTACGAGGACATTCAATGCTTCCCTCTTTTTTGGTATGAGATATAGAATGTAAGCTATACAAAACAGGAATTCTTAATCTTGTTCAGTGGTATACCTTAATGAAATATGGACAAACTAGCCAGAGTCTGGAAACCAGGTAACCTTGAAAATAAAAACTCATAGTGGGGAAACTGCAGAAGGAGCCTAGTCTCTGACATCACAATCACCAGTCAAGGACCCTCCATGTGTACTCTCAGGGAAAAGAGAACTCAAATCTGACTGAAGTCACTATATTTTGAGTGACTTCAATCCAACCTTCCCTATCATATTTGCTTTAAGAGATTTATTTATTTTATGTGTATGAGTAGTGGGGGGAGGGGATGGCGTGCTACTGCCATAAACCCCCTTGTTCTGGATTTATCAACAGTTGTAAGATACCATATGGGTGCTGGGAATTGAACCCGGGTTCCTTAAAGGAGCAGGCCAACCACTAAGCGACTTTCCCAGCATGCACTCTATCATTATGTGTGCTTTTTTTCTCGAAACGTTGAGCTGCTTGTTGGAGATGCAGAGTAAGCAAGGAACCAGTTTCAGTGAGTTTAGGGAAACAGGAAAGAGTATATGGATTCCATAAGGGAGTGGTTCTCATGCAGTCAGGAGACTTCAGTGGAAACAATGTGTGAACAGCAGAGATGAATAACCAACATAGTCTCCTTCCTCGCATCGATCCTTCCACTAAAAGAGAAGTCTTAAGTAACTCAACACCACCTTTTTCTGATCAAATGGAATTCTTTTTTTTTTTTTAAAGATTTATTTACTGTTATATGTAAGAACACTGTAGCTGTCTTCAGACGCACCAGAAGAGGGCGTCAGATCTCATTACAGATGGTTGTGAGCCACCATGTGGTTGCTGGGATTTGAACTCAGGACCTTCAAAGAGCAGTCAGTGCTCTTAACCACTGAGCCATCTCTCCAGCCTCGGAATTCTATTTTTGCAAAAGACTCCCACGCAAACAGAACAATCCGATCACCAACCTAATCCTCTTTATAAGTGACCCACAGTTACAGTGGAAAGAAATTAAAAGGCAATAGGAGAAGGTAATATAAGTTAGGTCTCGGACTGTCCAAAAACCCAGAAATGAGCTCAAACTGGATTATAGGAAGATTTCTAGCTGTTCAATAAAAGACAGTTTTTCTCAGGAACTTGTAAAACCAGTTCCCATCTGCCAAAAGGAGTCATTTCCCTGACAGAAGGGACATATGGCTGCATGGGACCTGTGGTTGCATATCAAAGCCCATGCCTGCTTACAGGCTCACTCAAAGTACTAGTTATACATTTCGAAGTCCACACTAGCTAGCATCCTGGCCTGGCTATGCTCCATATTCTCACTGCTCCCTTTCTGGCTGCTCTCTCTTCTCTCACAGATGGCCTTGGCCATGTCCATTCTGTTTCTCATTCTCTTTGATTTAGGCTCTTCCATGTGCCTCTGGATACTCTCTCTCTCACTTATGCACAATGAAAACCTTCCCCGATCACGGAGCAATCATGTCCACAGTTTCTTTACTGCTTCCCCTTTCATATAGCAACTAAATCTAAAGCTACATTGGTATCTTAAAAAATAAACTCAGCTGAGGGCTAGAGAGATGGCTCAGTGGTTAAGAGCACTTCCAAAGGACCTGGGTCTAATTCCCAGCACCTACATGGCAGCTTACGGCTGTCTGATGACTCCAGTTCCAGAGGCAAACCACTAATGCACACAGAAATAAATGATTTAAAAAATAATAATAATCTTGGGCACTAAATAGCTCAGTGATTAAGAGCACACACTATGGGGACTGGAGAGATGGCTCAGCAGACAAAAACAATGGCTGCTCTCTCAGATGACCTGGTTTCAATTCCCAGGACCCACATGGCAGCTCACAATTGTATGTAAATCCAGACCCAGGAGGAATCCAATGACCTCTTCTGACCTCCACAGGCTCCAAGCACACATATGATACATAGATATGCATGTAGGTAAAATATCTACATAAAAAATAAATAAATAAATTTAGAGGAAAAAAAAAAAAAAACAAGAGAATGCATAGTGGTCTTCCTGAGGACTTGAATTCAATTCCTAGCTCCCACATCAGTAGTTCACAACCACTTATAACTCTAGCTCCAGGAGGACTTGAGACTTTCTGGCCTCTGCAAGTGCCTTTATTCACATGCACAGACATACACACAATTAAAAATAAAATAGGGTCTGAGAGATGGCTCAGTAGTCAAGAGAACTTGCTTTTCTCCCAGAGAGCCTAAGTTTGGTTCCCAGCATCCACACTGGAAACTCCCAACTTAAAGAAACTTGGTCCAGTGTCAGGGAAGGAACACGGGACTATGAGACCTCCAGACAGTAAACAAGTTGTATTCTGAGGCTTTGTGAGATGGACAAAACAAAGAAACTCAAGACAACTTACCTTCACCAGCACATAGTCCCCAGGTTGAGCTCTGACCTTGAGCCCAGGGTTAGTGATATCCTCCACCTCTGCATCAGGGAAAATCACCTTAAGGTTTGCATCATTCCGGCCACACAGATCTGTAGTGGAACGTTTACTGAACTGCAGAAAGCAAAGAGAAAAATGCATGCATCTGTCAGTCGTAAGTTTTAGGAGGCAAGCACTGATTGAGCCTTTTGTGTGAGGCTCTGCGGGAAAAGAAGATTTCCTAATGAAGGCTCGGTGTGTGTGGCTGTTTCAACAACAGAACAGCATGTGGTACACAACAAAAACAAATCAACATTCATGTTTCCCAACCTCATAGTAAGCACCTAGGATTGTTTATTTGGCTTGAGTTACTTGCCCAAACTAAATATGCTAATTTGAAGATGGTCTCCACCATAGCCTGGGACCAGCAAAAAAGATAAACCACAATGAGAAATTAAGTTCTGGAACATAAACGAGTCTTTCAATGGCTGCTGAGATGCGGTGACAGGAAACAAATTGACCCTCTGGTCCAAAATCAGAAAGTAAGACAAAATACCAGAAACAACCATCCTCAGATATCAGAAACAGATCATACAAGACAATGACCTGTCAGAAATAGAGAGCAAATGAATTGAGTCCTTCATTCATTCCTGCTTTCAAATAGAAAGGCACATGTCAGCCAGAGTATATAAAGCAGAGAAATACAACATGGGGTTCTCTTTCCTTAACAAGAAAGATCTGCTGGGCTGGGCGGTGGTGGCGCACGCCTTTAATCCCAGCGCTTGGGAGGCAGAGACAGTCGGATTTCTGAGTTCAAGGCCAGCCTGGTCTACAGAGTGAGTTCCAGGACAGCCAGGGCTACACAGAGAAACCTTGTCTCGAAAAACCAAAAAAAAAAAAAAAAAAAAAAAAAAAAAAAAAAAAAAAAGAAAAAAAGAAAAAGTAGAAAATTGTGAAGCCAATTCTGGAAAAAGAGAGAATTAAGTAGAAAGAAGAACTCTTGAATTATCTCTGGGTTTCCTAATTCTTTGCTAAACACACATGTGTAGAGTAAGAATTCCATAGACTCAGGTCAACAGAATAAACTAAAAATTGTCAACGAGACAGTTAGTTTGGCATTTCACATCTGTTCTTGGAACACGTAATGTGCTTATCAACACGATTAGTATGTAGGTGAGAGAGAGGACTCGGTGTATAAGAAAAGAAGCCCTTGCTCTATATGCATGGGGACTTGAGTTTGAATCCTCAGCACCAATATAAAAATCCAGGTGTGGACACAGATGCCTGAGGTCCCAGTGATAGAGAGCAAAGAGAAGCAGATCTCAAGAGCCTAGCAGAAAGGAAAGTAGAAACAAGCCCTCCTGGGTAGCCTTCCTCCTCCATAGCTGCAGTGTGTCATTTCATACAAGGCCAGGTCCACAGACTCGCCTCGAGCCACCTGCTTGTGCTCTCAGTGTAGGGATCTGGAATCCCTCCCTTGTGTCCCCACACTTAGCCAAGAAGCGTACAGGACCAAGCTTTCTAAGAAGTTATGACTAAAACATGCCTGAACAAACATAAAAATAAATCTAGTTCTAAAATTACACATATGGCTTCCAGAAAGTTGAAGCAGATATATTTCTCACTAGTTCTCTTGCTAAGAGCAACTATCATCAATATTTTTATATATATATATATAAATATATATATATATAAAAAACAAAAAAAGTTGACAAACAGAAATTTCAAAAACTAAAGAGATAGACTCAAGAAAAATAAACAGAGCCTCACATACTTGTGGAATAATACAAAAATCTATCACTTGTGTTGATATTGCATCACAATTCAGAAAAGTGTTCAATCTAGCAGCAAATATATTAAAACTTTAATAATATAGAATGGCAGAAGAAGGGAAAAAGTATTCAGGTAATTCAAGCAGTCAAGTAGCGACTAAACATTTTCTCAAATTTGTCAAGTAATATAAATTCTAACAGAGGAAATCCATACCATTACAGCCAAATTTCTAAATAAAAAACCTTGAAACCAACTGTCTCTGCCATTTGAGGATACACACTGAGAACAGCCACATACAAACCAGAAAGTGGACCCTCACAAGAACTTGACTGTGCTCATCTCTGACTTCCAGCCACAAAATTAGAAAAAATAATTTCTATTATTTAAGCCAAAAAAAAAAAAAATGGGAGGGAGACAAGGAAGGCAATAGAAGGAAAAGAAAATGGAGAGGAGAGGGAAAGGGAAGAGAGAGGGCAGAAAAGAGGGGGAAAGGAAAACAGAAAGATCAATAAATCTTGATGTTTCTTTCCTAAAAGAGATGAAACTTTCCTAAAATTAAAAAATTCCAATAAAAACGTCCATGATTTCTAATCAGAAACATAAAGGCCAACAGGAAATGGCACATTTTTCAAGACCAGAAAGGAAAGCATTAACAACTCAGATTACAACGTGCAACAAAAATATCCCTGGGGGCTGAAGAGACAGCTTAGCAAAGCTAGAGCACTCGCTGCTCTATCGCTGCTCTATCGTAAGGGCCACAGTCCAGACCCTAGCACCGCTCTGGGACTCACAAGTGTCTCTAATTCCAGCTTCATGGGATCTGACGCCCTCTTCTGACCTCCTTAAGCACTCAAATACACAAATGCACAAATGCACAAACATTCGTGCTGGAGCTCGCTCTCGCTCTCTCTCTCTCTCTCTCTCTCTCTCTCTCTCTCTCTCTCTCTCTCACACACACACACACACACACACACACAATATAAATAAATTTTTAAAGAAACTATTTCTGCCAGGCAGTGGTGGCACATGCCTTTAATCCCAGCACTTGGAAGGCAGAGGCAGGTGGATTTCTGAGTTCGAAGCCAGCCTGTCTACAGAGTGAGTTCCAGGACAGCCAGAAACTCTGTCTCGAAAAACCCAAGGAAAAAAAAAAAAGAAACTATTCCTGAGGAAAGAAACAGGAATGAAGACAACCCAAAATTAAGAAAATTTAAACAAATTTATTGCTAGAATATCCACAGGAAGTTCTCTAAATGTAAAAGAAAATACTTGGAACATTGGGAAGAAAGAAAATTGGCATGATTATATGCATAGAAAATTCAAGACACTAACAAGTAAGTAAGCCAGAACCACTAAGTTTACCAAAGTCATAAGACACATGATAAAAGTAAAAATTTGGGACTGGAATGGTAGTGTTTGTCTAGCACACAGGCGCCCAGGGTTTGGTGCAACACCACAGAACCCAAGCATGACAGTTCACTCCTATAATCCCAGTGTTTAGGAAGATATAGGCAGGAGGCTCAAAGTTCAAGGTCAAGGGATCCTTGGCTGCATAGCAAGTTCAAGGTCAATTTCAGTAAGCTATACAAGACCAAGTTTCAAGACAGGGTAGCTCTATGTAACACTTGCTGTCCTGGAACTTCACTCTGTAAGCAAGACTAGCCTTGAACTCAGAGATCTTCCTAACTTTACCTCTGAGTGCTGGAATTAAAGGAATGTGTCACCATGCTCAGCTAAAAAGTAAAATTTTAAAATGAAAAACAAAGAAAGAAGTATGTGACCTTACCCCTTCAACCAATACCAGCTGGGTACAACCCACTGAAGTTTTATTGGTTTTTGTAGCTTCTTCTCTGAAGACAGTAATAAGTTCTTCCAAACGCCTTAATTTTACTTCTTCTGGAACATCATCCTTCAGCCTATGATATGCTCGTGTCTTCTATAAAACAAAACAGGATAAAGGTTATTAAGGACTTGTCGAATCCTCAGAGCACAAAGAGAGAAATATATTCATTCTAATCACCAGCTACATATAATTTGGTCTAAAGCCCAAACCTAAACCAGATTTACTTCTCTGGTTCTAGGAACATTCCATGAGAAAGAGTAACTGAAATAGAATCTTTGTAAGAGTCGTTCTAAACTTAGCAAATGAAGATTACACACTTGGGGCTGGAGAGATGGCTCAGCAGTGAAGAGCACTGGCTGCTTGCTTTTCCAGAGGTCCTGAGTTCAATTCCCAGCAACCACATGGTGGCTCACAACCATCTGTAATGGGATCTGATGTCCTCTTCTAGAGTGTCTGAAGACAGCTGCAGTGTACTCATATAAACGAAATAAATAAATCTTTAAAAAAGAAAGAGAGAAAGAAAGAAGAAAAGAAAGAAAGGAAGAAAGAAAGAAAAAGAAAATCACACACTTATGGCTGGCAGGATGGCTCAGTGGGTAAAGGTGCCTACAACCAAACCTGACGACCTAGAACCCATGTAGTGGAAAGAACCAACTCCAACAAGTGATCCTCTGACCTACACACATACTCTGCAGTACATGCATGCCCTACAAAAACATACACATAAAGTAAATAAATAAATAAATAAATAAGCAAATGTAAATAAATGTAAGTAATTGTTAAAAGAAAATCACAGACTCAAAATTAGTCTTTATATTTGTCCTAAGCTTATATTTGGACACACACTAAATAACCCCTACACTAAGCTGTTCACTAGTGTTATTTATAGCCGTGTAAAGCAATCCAAATACTCACCAGCTAGTACCTAGTAAATTGTGGTTTATCAACATAGTGGAGTATTATGCAACTGGTACTAAGACAGCCCCATATGTACTGATATAATTGTTCCAAAATACTCTGCAAATTGAAATTAGCAAAGCACGGGTCAATGTGCATATACTTACATATATACTGGGTATATACTTACATGTCTTTATGCTCATGTTCAAGCCAGGTAGAGAACCATTGAGTTAGGCAAGAGCCACAGAATAAAGGGAAAGGCTAAATACCACTGTCTGGAAGGGAAAGGCTAAATACCACTGTCTGGAAATTAAAACCAATCTACCCTGAGAGAACTACCACACCCACAGATGTAAACAGTGGGGAATGGGTATAAGATCCTGAGGCCCAGGGTTCTACTTGGTTAGCATGTTGTTAGTAATGATAACCATCCGGATGGCAGTTACCATGTAGGAATCAGGACTCTAAATGCATTATATATGTATGTCATCTTACTTAAGCCTCAGAACAACTCTAAGCTGGTACTGTTATTCCCACTTCACAGAGCACTAAGGACTTTAGACAAGGTCACTGTTACTACACGACAGAGGCACAATTTGAGTGTCATATTTCTACTATGTGTTGAAAGGCCATTTCCCATCTAGACCAGCCTCATATTTTCTCTTGTGGATCTGTGGTGGCCACAAAAAAAGAAGCAATGGACTATACTGGCTCTTACAAGCCTCACTTCTGAAATAATTTT
Source organism: Mastomys coucha (assembly GCF_008632895.1). Classification (NCBI taxonomy): domain Eukaryota; kingdom Metazoa; phylum Chordata; class Mammalia; order Rodentia; family Muridae; genus Mastomys; species Mastomys coucha. Next base: position 140,217,627 of record NW_022196897.1, read on the forward strand.
GGAAAAAAAAAAAAAAACACTGCGTACTGGGCTTTGGTTTTGTCTTGGTTTTCTTATTAGTTTTTAGTTTGTTTTTGTTTTTGAAACAGTCTGTAGCCCAGGCTGTTTGTATGCTTGAGATTCCCCTGCCTCCGCCTCCTAAGTACTGGGATTACCGGCACATATCACCAAACCCAACTAACATAAAATATCTCATAAACAGGACAACTAGCATGGTATTTTTTTTTCCTATCAAACTGCTGAAGTTTGCTGGTTGTGGTGGTTCACACCTATAATGCTCACACTCAAGCAGCTAAAGGAAGTAGAAGGAAAACAGGATTGAGGCCAGCCTGAGCTTCATGGTAAAACTCATGTTTACCTCAAAAAATGGCTAAAACTTTACATATAATAGATAAAAATTAACTAGAGAAAAGAAAATAGTTGATAGTGAGATCCCGTAATTTAGCTGGGCACACACTTTAAATCCCGATCTCAGGAGCAGAGGCAGATCTCTATGAGTTCAAGGCCAGCCTGATCTAAACATCAAGTTCCAAGACAGCCAAGGGCAGGCGTAGCTGTAACCATCTTCTTCCATGCCTGCCAGCCACTTCATAATGGTGCTGACACAGAGAAACAGCTTGAACCAGAACATACCCTGTTATGTTCTGAGATTTGTTATTCTTTTATTTTAGATTTATTTATTTATTGTATGGGTATGAATTCACTGTACCTGTCTTCAGACACACCAGAAGAGAGCAACAGACCCCATTACAGATGGTTGTGAGCCACAATGTGGTTGCTGGGAATCGAACTCAGGACCTCTGGAAGAACAGTCAGTTCTCTTAACCGCTGATCCATCTCTCCAGGCCTGAGGTTTGTTATTCTTTTTTTTTTTTAAGGATTTAATTTATTTATTATATGTAAGTATACTGTAGCTGTCTTCAGACACTCCAGAAGAGGGCATCAGATCTTGTTAAGGACGGCTGTGAGCCACGATGTGGTTATTGGAATTTGAACTCATGACGTTCCAAAGAACAGTCAGTGCTCTTAACCACTGACCCATCTCTCCAGCCCAAGGTTTGTTATTCTTAAGAAATTCTACAACCGCCGGGCAGTGGTGGCACACACCTTTAATCCCAGCACTTGGGAGGCAGAGGCAGGCAGATTTCTGAGTTTGAGGCCAGCCTGGTCTACAGAGTGAGTTCCAGGGCAGCCAAGGCTACAACAGAGAAACCCTGTCTCAAAAAAAAACAAAAAAAAAAGAAAGAAAAGAAATTCTACAACCAAAGACTCCATTTAGGACCAATCAGATTAAAGGTCAGTTTGAACTGTTATGTCTAAACTACCAAAATTGCTTGAGTAACAAGCCAACCACCCCGCAGCACTTTCGAACCTGCATATGAGCTCACTGTGGTTTTTGCCTTTATTAATTGGCCCTGGGAAACATTGGAAGTCAAAGTCTAGGCTGCATTTCCTGATCAATAAGTCCTGGGGTGTGAGTTCAATAAACTATTCTTGCTTGACTGAATCCAGAGTCTGTGTGGCAATTTCTGAACCCCAACAAGAGTGAGACCCTGTTGAAAAAAAAAACAACTTTGAAAAAAAAAGATCCTGGGATTTTACCAGGTCCATCTTGCTGTCTACCCTTTTCTACCAGACCACTCCCAATCAGTCCCAAGCTAGCAAGAGAATGATGCTAACTGTCTCCCATCAAGGACTTACTTGCCTCATGCTGTATGCAAAGAGAAAACCAGTATTGTACTGAACTTCTCGAAGTAAAGACAGTGTCTGCAGGTGATCATCCTCTGTCTCTCCACAAAAGCCAGCGATGAAGTCGCTGCTGAGGCTCACACCTGTCAATATACAACAAGGACAAAGACCAGCGCTTAGAGCACCGGCTGCCTATCTCCAGAAGGAATATGGGTGTCGACAGACAGAGCAAAGGAAAGCAAATGGAACTACTCAGCCCACATCTAAGTAAAAAGGAAGTCAAGCTAAGCATGGTGGTACGTGCCTTTATTCCCAGCATTGGGGAGGCAGAGGCAGAGGCAGATGGCTCTCTGTGAGTTCAAAGCCAACCTGGTCTACAAAGTGAGTTCTAGGAGAGTCAGGGCTGTTACACCCAGAAACACTGTAATGAAAACCAAAAAAAAAGCCGGGCAGTGGTGGCTCATGCCTTTATTCCCAGCACTTAGGAGGCAGAGACAAGGGGATTTCTGAGTTCAAGGTCAGCCTGGTCTACAAAGTAAGTTCCAGGACAGAGCCAGGGCTACACAGAGAAACCCTGTCTCGAAAAACCAAAAAAAAAAAAAAAAAAAAAAAAAAAAAAAAAAAAGAAAGAAAACCAAAAAAGGAGAAAAAAAAGAAAGAAAAAGGAAGTCATTACAGGGCAAGAGGAAAGAGGCTTGCTTTTCTACATCAGGTCAAAACTGGCTTCTCACTTCACATTTCCTTCAGCACTAGGGAAGGGTTCTTGGCTTCACATGCTAGATTCAGAGAGACTGCAGCAGTACACAGCTGCCAACTGGTTAAGACAGGGTTACCATGTGCTAGCTAAGCATTCTACCACTAGCATTCCAGTCCTGCTCTTCTTAGTGCAGTCTTCCATACTCCACACAAACACATACATCTATATAGTTTGTTATGCAATCGTTTGCAGATAGAGGATTTGTTTTTCTACCATGCTAGGGACAGAACCTAGGGCCTTGAAGATTCTACCTCTAAACTATATCTATATATTTTAATTAATTCAAAATGACTAAGCATATGTATATATGATCAAACATTGATTTTAACTTAGCATTATATTCATTTACAATGCAGTACCAAGAATTATCAGATACTGAATATGTAGAAAGTGCTATATGTCACTAGCTATTCAATTGCCACCAAAATTAGATGACATGAGCACTATTTTTTTTAAAGATTTATTTATTATTATATATAAGTACACTGTAGCTGTCTTCAGACATACCAGAAGAGGGCGTCATATCTCATTACGGGTGGTTGTGAGCCACCATGAGGTTGCTGGGATTTGAACTCAGGACTTTCAGAAAAGCAGTCCGTGCTCTTAACTGCTGAGCCATCTCTCCAGCCCCCGGTATGAGCACTATTTACTCTGTTTTATAAATGACAAATCTTTGTTGTCACATAGCCAGTAACAGTATTCACTACAATGCCAGTACACCCAGCTGCAATATCATCCTGACCCATCAAAGCACAAATAAGTGTGCATAATACACAAATCAGGAATTAGAATTTGGGGGTGAGTGTGGTGGCATATATATTGAGTCTCAGCATAAGGGAGAGAGAGGGTAATTGAATCCCTGTGAGCTTCAGGCCAACCAACCTAGTCTACATACTAAGTTCTACTCTCAGAAATAAAACAAACAGAATTTGAGGGAAATTTCAGACAACATTCTCAACCAAATCTTAGCAAAATAAAACAAACAGACAGTAAGTTTATTAGAAGGAAGGGGAAAGGAAAAGTATATAATGGGCATATAATGGGATCATATCTAAAATCTGCCATACACCTAATTATAGCTGAATACATGGTAGTGCATGTTTATAACCCAAGCAACAGCAATGAAGATGGAAGATCAAGTTCAAGGTCAGGCTACCCTGAGCAACATAACAAGACACAGTCAAAATCCAAGTGTAGAGATGCAGTTCAGTGGCAAAGCCTATGCCCATAAGGCATGAGCAACATACACATACAGTGAGAAAGACGGAAAGGAAAGTGGAACAGAGAGAGGAAAATAGGGAAGCAGAAAATGATCACAGAAGCAGCAAAACTACAACATGACAGCGTAAGGAATTTGCCAGAGGCTGGTAGTTGAACAAGATCACTGTGGACTGTGCTGATATACTCGGCATTTCTTAAACGTACCTGGGATAGACTCTCTGATATGATGAACTAACGCCACATATGCTTCTCTTGAATATCTGCAGTAAAGAGCAAAAAGAAAAGATGCAGATAAACTATTCATCCTTTTTAGAGGAGGGGAGGGCATCATTAAAAGAAGGTCTCATGTAGTTCAAGTTAGCCTTAAACTGCTGTTCTTCCTGGCTCTATCCCCCAAGTGCTAGCATCATAGGAGTACACCGCCACACCTGGCTCAATCTTATTTAAATAAACGCTATACAGAGACAACACTATGAATTTACACGTGCATTCATTTTTCAATTCGTCGTTTCACATCCACAAATGTAGAGGAGTACGGAGTACATAAAGCACTCCTTTGGGCCAGTGAGATGTCTCATCAGATGCTTGTGATCAAACCCAATGATTTAAGTTCAATCCCTGCAACACACATGGTAGAAGAAGAAAACCAACTCATGGCACTTGTCCTCTGGTTTCCACACACACACATACTGCAGTCCCTATGGACCTTACATTTAACAAATCAAGAAAAAAATCAAACACTTAAGAAGACCTCTAGGGGTTGGAGAGGTGTCTCAGTAGTTAAGAGCACTGTCTATTCAGCTCTTAGAACCCACATGGCAGCTCATAACCATCTGTCACTCCGATTTCAGGGGATCTAATGCCTTCTTCTGGCCTCCTTGAACAATGCATACATGTGATGCAGACATACATGCAGGCAAAAGACCAATATACAATAAATAAAATTTTAAAAATAAAATAAGTCCCTTAATCTTTGCCTCTGTAGAAAATAAGGCAAAGTTCTAGTTCTATGAACTCTGTCGTGGGTCATTTTATCACCAGTCTCACCACAGCAAATTTATTTCCAAAGTGAGTCATGTGACCTACATTTACATTCTAAGACCTAAAAACCTTTATTACTCCTGCAAGTTTTTAAAGACTAAAATTTCACCAGATGTGGTGGAGCACACTTTTAATCCCACCACTTGAAAGGCAGGGGCAGGTAGATCTCTGTGAGTTTGAGGCCAGCCTGGTCTACAGAGCAAGTTCCAGGACATCCAGGGCTACACAGTGAAACCCTGTCTTGAAAGACAGGCAAATAGAGACTCAATCCCTATTCTGTTTAGGGGCTGCACAGCAGCAAGTGCAACTGTCCACAGATTTACTCAAGCAACAATCACTTATCAGTTCGCTACTGTGTGTTGTATACTATACTAAGTCCTTAGGAACAAATGCAGTGTTTAGGAGTCAGGAAAACTGGATAAAACTGGTAAAGGATGTCCTCCCCCCAAGGAAGTCTGACCCTCTGCGCATGGCCTCCAGTACACGGCTGCTTCCACTCTGGGCTGGTAGGTGGATCTGCTTACAGATGTTGTGTCTCTCACGAATCAGCTGAAGAACCTGATTAAACAGAACACATTATGGGTTACCTAAGGCTTACCAAAGAATCATGTAGAAAGGGCCAGGTGTGGTGGCGCACGCCTTTAATCCCAGCACTTGGGAGGCAGAGACAGGCGGATTTCTGAGTTCGAGGCCAGCCTGGTCTACAGAGTGAGTTCCAGGACAGCCAGGGCTATACGGAGGTCTCTACTGTATACTACTGGGTCCAGGCAATAATATGCTTTAGGGTGCTGATAACGTTTGTTACAACACTAAATATCATCAACACTCACCTCATCAGGAAAATCCTTGGGGTGAGGAGAGGTGAAACGGATCCTCATTTCAGGATCTATTCTTGAAACCTGATCCAGAAGGTGAGAAAAACGAAGCCCTCCTTGTTTGGGTTTATAGTTGGTGGTAAAGCCACGGCTGAGGTTGGAAGACCCTGCATTATTGAACTGGACTTCTGAATTGTCCCGAAAACTATTAACATTCTGACCAAGAAGTGTCACTTCTTTTAGCCCCTGAAAATGGAAAGACATGTTGAAAACAAGTTTAAAACTTGGTGAACAGCTTCACGTCAAACTAATGATTAAAAGTTAGCTCAATCAGGAGCTGGAGATAGCTCAGTGGTCAAGAACACTAGGTGTGCTCTTCCAAAGGACCCAGATTCAAATCCCAACAGCTACATGGCAGTTGACAACAGTCTGTAATTCCAGTTCCAGGTTATCTGATGCCCGCACAAATGGAGGCAGACAGACATAAAGGCAAAGCACAAATTTAAATAAATTTTTAAAAATATTAGCTGAGTCTACCAAGAAACATAGAAAAACCTATCTTTAATCCAACAATTTCACACTTGAGTATCTCATCCAAAGACTGAACAACAGAACAACACCCTAAGTAGAGTGTGCAAGCTGTGATCTCAACTCAGGAAGTAAAGGCAGGTTTCTATTACCATCACCCCTAAACAGAACATGTCTATCCTAAGGAGTTTTGTACTATAGGGGAGATGAAAATGGGGAAGAGGGAGATAAATTTAGTATTTAGGCAGGTGAAAATAGATTTTTATCGGGTGGTGGTGGTGCACGCCTTTAATCCCAGCACTTGGGAGGCAGAGGCAGGTGGATTTCTGAGTTTGAGGCCAACCTGGTCTACAGAGTGAGTTCCAGGACAGCCAGGGCTACACAGAGAAACCCTGTCTCAAAAAAAAAACAAAAACAAAAACAAAAAATCGATTTTTACAAGCTACCAGTGATGGAACTACTTGTGGATAGGCGGGAAAAGAGATAACATAGCACATAATTCGAAAGGCTGTCCTCAGCCTGGCCAGAACATGCTCAGCGGAAGAGAGCCTGAACAACTTTACCTGCTCAGAAAGCTTCCTCACTTCATCTAGGATGGAGGCAATTGGCCGGCTTCTCTCCCGGCCACGAGTGAAGGGAACGATGCAGTAAGTACACATGTTGTCACAGCCCCGCATGATGGATCTAGGGAAGAAAGCATCAGAACACAGCTAACAAGGGGGCGATGTTGTCTTAGCATATCTCAAGCAATGGCTCACAGCTCTACAGTTGTCTTAGGTTTTTTCTTTGCCTCTAACATCACACTGAACTAATGTGAGATCTGGAAGTATACAATCACCAACTATGAACCAGATTGTAACTGGTGGCACACTACTGGAATGCACAGTGCTGAGGGCTGACTCAGCACTTGTGGCACTGCTACCATTTGTTATAGGTATATTAGTATATTCCTATACTAATATTGGAACTTTTATGTCGAGACTAAAAACAAACTCTATATCTATACATGTTATTAAACAAACCCTGAATTTAAAATAAAGTTTGCATTGCTCACACAAGATGGGATCTTATACAGGTCAGGTTAGACTTAAACTTGCTATGCAGCAAAAACCATGGATGATCTTGAACTCCTGATCCTCCTGCCTCCATCTCCAAGTGTTGCGTTTACAGATATGCATCACCATATCTGACTCCAGCTTTTGTTTTCTGAGTCAGGGTCTCTCAACAGAGTGCTGAATTGCCAGACTGCCCTTGAACTCACAGCAAGCAATGTTCCTGCCTCCTGCTCCCAACTATTAGGAGCTTCTTCCCAGCTGTTTCTAATTCTAAGATGATGGCTTTCCAAATAACAAAGACTAGCCTGGAACACACAAAATGGCCACAAATTCACAACAATCTTCCTGCCTTGGCCTCAGACTGCAAGCATATACTACCACAGCTTAAAAAAAAAAAGTTTTTCTATCAAGAAAGCTCAAAATATTTCCTTAAGTCAAACTAAACATAAGACAATAATATTGGGGGCTTGAGAGATAGCTCAGTGGTTAAGAGCACTGTCTGCTCTTCCAAAGGTCCGGAGCTCAATTCCCAGCAACCACATGATGGCTCACAATCACCTGTAATGGTATCTGATAAACTCTTCTGGTATGTCTGAAGACAGGTACAGTGTACTCATATACATAAAATAAAAAAATTAAAAAATAAAACAATAATATTGGGCTAGGGAGATGGCTCAGAAGTCAAGAGCACTGGCTGCTCTTCCAGAGTTCAATTCCCAGCAACCATATGGTGGCTCACAACCATCTATAATGAGATCTGACGCCGCTCATCTGGCCTACAGACATACATGCAGGAATATTTATGTTTTAAAAGGAATATAGGAAAAGAATCCATATGAGTACATGACTACATATATAAGGGATAATTCTAGAAGGATTAAGAAATGACAAGCTGGATGGTGGTGGTGCATTCCTCTAATAACAGCACTCAGAAGGCAGAGACAGGCGTATCTCTGAGTTCAAGGCCAGCCTGGTCTACAGAGTGAATTCCAGGATGGCCAAGGCTATACAGAGAAACCCTGTCTTGAAAAACCAAGAAAGAAAGAGAGAAAGAAAGAAAGGGAAGGGAAGGGAAGGGAAGGGAAGGGAAGGGAAGGGAAGGGAAGGGAAGGAAGGACAGACAAGAGAGAGAAGGAATGAATGAATGAATCGACTAGCATGGAAACCTTTGAGAAACAGCCTCAGAGAGCAGGGAGCAGGGATGACTGGTGTTGCAGGGATGATGGTGTGAGGGAGTTTACTGCATCAGAGTTTGGTTTCTGTATGTTTACCGCAACTGTGCAAACTGATTCCTTTTCCTATGCTCAACATAGTAAGATTAACATGCTATTTCAAAAGCAAGAGAGAAGGAATGAGGGCCACTCCTCCCCAGCTCTCACAGTGACTCACACAAAGGCAGAAGTGGCACTGGGGCTCGTTTGGACTGGCATGATATCCGCGTAGGTCTCATCCAGAGAGAGAAGCACGTTTGCTGCTTGTTGACCTGACTCCACAACAGCCAACAGCCGGGGAAGGTCTCGGTAGGCATCTGGACCAGCCAAGAGATCTACCATTTTCTCCCTGTTGAGGATCTCTCCCTTCAGTCTCTCAGCCATGCAGCCTAGGAAGCAAAAGAAACTAGCAGCTGACTTTTGCCCATTTATAACTTGCATTGAAGACCAAAACACAGAAAACTTCTCTGAGAATCTAGCATTACCCTTCAAACTGAGCCCATAGCACTGAACCCATATCTTCAAATATAAGAACATCACAGAAAGAGCCAGAGCCACTCAATGTCTTCATCACTGCTGGGGATGGGACTTAGCGCCGACAGACTAACCAAGCTCACCATAAGTGACTGAGCAGCATTTTCTGCCCTTCAAAAGCCTCTCAAACAGGAACTGCTTCTTCCCAAAGTTAAAAATTAATTACCATTAAAATAAAAAATATTTTACATCAGAAGCCTATTTCTAAGTTTACAACTATACTTACACTTTTTTCTCTTTAGATAATAATTGCTAAACCAATGAGAAATGATATAATTATGCTATTATAATTCATACCCTCCCAAAAAACATTATTTTATTAAGTCCATAAAACTTTAAAGTGAACTGGTGATGGTGGTGGAGGTGGTGGTGGCAGCACACACCTTTAACCCCTGAACTCAGGAGGAAGAGGCAGATGGATCAATGCCAGCCTGGTCTATGGTCTGAGCTCCAGGGAAACCAGGAAACCCTGTCTTAAAGAAAAAACAAAAACCTTTAAAGTATGCCTTTTACAAACTCCTTGTACTGGTTATTTTTGGGGGGAGTTCTTTAAAGATTTTATTTTTATTATTTTTGTTTATGTGAACGTGCACCTGTGTTATGAGTATGTGCTCATGAGTACAGTTGCCTGTGAAATTCAGAAAAGGGTATTGAATCCCCTGGACCTGCAATTACAGGCAGTTGTAAGCTGCCCAACACAGATGCTGGGAACCAAATCTGGGTCCTCTGAAAGAATAGTATATGCTCTTAACTGCTGATACATCTCTCTAGCCCCACAGTTTTGGTTTTTTTTAAGATTTTTTAAAAGTTTTTATTTATAATTATTGGGGCAGGATGCACACAAGTACAGGTGTCTGTATAATCCAGAAGGGTGTTGGATATCTCAGGGAGCTGGAGTTGGACCAACTCAGGTCCTGTGGAAGAACAATACATGTTCTTAGCCACTGAGCCATCTCCTGCAGTAGCCCCATTGTTTAGCTGTTAAATTGACCCAACCTAGGCTTGCCTGGAGGACACCACACAGGAAGAACAGTAGTGGGTAGGTGAGCTTCCTGGAGACAGGCCACTGTTTTGCATAGCTGCGATGGCTGTACCTTGAAGATGCATAGCCCCAGTGGCTTTGTCCCAGGGCTGCTTCTTGCTATTGCTATGCCTTCTCCTGTCTGTCACTGCTATATTCCTCATCTATCTGGCATGGTGAAACTGAGCACAGGAAGACCCTCCCTGCCTACAGCCTGGTGTGATTACTTCCTGGGTGATAGATAGCCCACTCTACTAGGCAACTTTCCTGCACATCAGCACGAAGATGAACTTTCATGAAATAATGCTGTTTAGATGAATTAATGATTTAATGGAATTCCTGATTTGACTTAAATAGTTTCAGAAAGTTAGGGTAGTTGATAGAAGACTTAAGAAGATGGTTTAAGTTGTTTTGCCAGAAAGATACAACAAAGTTAGAATCAAGAATAGAAAGTGCCCCTCGGTGTAGAACGGTGAGGCTGCACTAGGTAGAAAAGGAGCTCAGTGAGCTTTCATGGGTCATGGGCTACAAGCACCTAATTGTACCTGGAAGAGAAAATAGGCTTGGGACAAAAAAATGACCCAAGGAAACATTCTTTCTAGGTAGGGTCTGAGCTCCTGGATCATGTGATCTAGGGGTGTGGCCAAAGGTTTCAGTGTGTACCAAGAAAAGAGAGGGTTATAATTAAAGATGAATAATTCCGGGCTGGTGAGATGGCTCAGTGGGTAAGAGCACTGACTGTTCTTCCAAAGGTCCTGAGTTCAAATCCCAGCAACCACATGGTGGCTCACAACCACCCATAATAAGATCTGGTGCCCTCTTCTGGTTCATCAGAAGACAGCTACAGTGCACTTTGGGCTGGAGCGAGCAGAGGTCCTAAAGTCAATTCCCAACAACCAGATGAAGGCTCACAACCATCTGTACAGCTACAGTGTGTGCTCATATACATAAAATAAATAAATAAACCTTTAAAAAAAAAGATGAATAATTCCATTCTATGAGTAGAGAATAGCTTAGCTGAACAAGACTTCAAAAGTAAGACATAAGATATACGATAATCTGTTTCTTGGTAAATACTGTCATCAGCTAAACATGGGGAAAACTTGCTACTATAGGCTGGCTTGTTTAAACTTTGTTAATCAATGATATAAAAATTATTGTTTTCAGGTTACAATGAACTTGTAAAGAGAAAGATAAATGGAAAATGTTTAGTTAGATATGAGTCTCAAAAGAAGAATATATAATCAATTATTCTGTTGCCATTTTCTTTTGTGTAATGATTTTAATCTGTTTTTTGAAGAATAAGTTCGTGAAAAAAAAAAGAATTTGTTTGTGGTGGGATTTTGGTTTGTTTTTTTGTTTTGTTTTGTTTTGTTTTTAGAGAATATGTAGGTGATCTTTTTCCTACATAGAGAACTCTGTCTTAAGTGGTATAAAAAGGCTAAGAGAAAAAAAATAGTTATTTTTCAACTGGTTGGAGTTTGTTCCATCCACCAAATACATATATATATATTGGGTTGGAGAGATAGCTCATATACCAAGAGCACTGGCTGCTCTTCCAGAGGTCCTGAGTTCAATTCCCAGCAACCACATGGTGGCTCATAACCATCTGTAATGAGATCTGGTGCCTTCTTTTGGCCTGCAGAAGTACATGCAGGCAGAACACTGTAAATAATAAACAAATCTTTAAAATAATATTTATGTTTTAAAAGGAGGGTAGAACAAGGCAGTGGTGGCACACGCCTTTAATCCCAGCACTTTGGAGGCAGAGGCAGGTGGATTTCTGAGCTCAAGGCCAGCCTGGTCTACAGAGGAGTTCAAGACAGTCAGGTCTATACAGAAACCCTGTCTCGGGGGAAAAAAAAAAAGAGGGTAGGAAAAGAATCCATATGAGTATATGACTGCATACACAAGGGATAGTTCTAGAAGGATTAGGTAAGAAATGACAAACTGGGTGGTGATGGTACATTCCTTTAATGCCAGCACTCAGGAGGCAGAGGCTATATGTTAACATATCAAGAGTGATTAAGTTAACCATACTACAACAGACAGTCCACTATGCATAAAGGTAAATATATTAACTAAATTCTAGGACAGAAAAAAATGTAGAGTTTTCTTTTGGTTAAAGTATTTTTTTATATTTAATTTATTTGTCTGTGTGTATGTGTGTGTGTGTGTACTCTAGTATACAGAAGACAAAGTTGGTGCTCTCCTTCCAGAATCAAACTCAGATCAGCAGATTTGATAGCAAGTGCTTTCCCCACTTGCCGACCCCCAAGCATTTATTTTTGAACTATGTTTCCTGGCCACCTAGACTAGAACTGTCTGACAGAGTTTTCTAATATGGAGAAGAAATATGCTAGATGTTATTGCAGGTGCTATACAAGCTGGTGGTCCCTAGTCAGGTATGGCTACTGAGAAGCTGAAACACATCTGATATGATTTCTGAAATTTTATTAATTTAATAGTAGTTTAAATGTAACTACCAGCTATTGGTCAGGACAGACCTGGATTTTCACTTGGGCATGTTCAGTATTTCACATCAAAGATAACTACACTGGAAACTCATATTGTCCTCCAGACTCCAAAGGCTACTCCTGTATCTGTCACCACATATACATACTACATCAGCCTCTAGGAAGCCTATCAGTCTAGGAAGCTCATGGCCATCTGAGCATCTATTACTTCCAACTGCTACAAAAAGCTCACAGGACCACTCGGGGCTTTCACAGGGGTCATATATCAGATATCCTGCATATTAGATATTTACACTATGATTCATTACAGGAGCAAAATTACAGCTATAAGGTAGCAATGAAAATAATTTTATGATTGGGGTCACCACAACATGAGGAACTGTATTAAAGAGTCACAGCATCAGGAAGGTTGAGAACCACTGCTCCAAAGGAAAAACTCTAGTGCCAGCGGCCTAGCCCAGCACCCAGCTACCTGAGGAGAGGGATGGAGTAAGCTAAGTGCCAGGGGCCTAGCCCAGCACCCAGCTTCCTGAGGAGGGGGATGGAGTAAGCTAAGTGATCATCAAGGCCAAATCTGCTCTATCTTTGGCAATTCTTCTAATTTTTAACTCTTTGCTATCCTAGAGCCAAAAGTCTCTGTCTTCTGGCAGTTAACGCCTGCTGGGTAGCAGCAGGGATTAAGGAAGAAAAGTCTAGCTACCCAGGTTCTTTCTTCTACTCAGGGGCCTCACAGATCAAGTGTGAGGCTTGGTGTTTGTTAACACTTTATGAGACAGAGAGAAAAGAGAAAGAGAGAACTCAAACACACACATAGACACATACACTTTGACAGGGCCCAACCACCTGCCTCAACCATTCCACAAGTGTTCATGCATATTTGCATAATACACATATATCTACACGTGTGTATGTTCCCATATATAGACAGTTGACACACACACATATAGACATATTGTGCATACATACAGACATATATACAAATATACATATATACAAATATACATATTTGATGGATGGGGCTAAACCCCAAATGCCACACATACATTTGGTGGATGGGGCAGAGGCCCAGATGCATACTTTATTACTTCTCTCTAGCCTTCATATACCCTCTTAGACAAAAGTTCTTTATAAAATTACCTCAGATAAAATGTTACACAAAAGGGGAGTTACAGAAGGATGTCAATACTTAGTTCAAAGCAGTGTTTCATTCTATAAGCTCAGTATAAGTTCAAAGCAACAGTTTCACATGGCCTTGCTTTATCATACTGCACACCTGTGGCTTCATCCTTGGACCTGACCTAGAATGAATGTTTTCTCTTGATCACAAATCTGTTCCAAGCCTATTTTCTTATCCTAGCACAATTAGCCTATGACACATGAAGGTTTACAGAGCACTATTTGAAGCTTTTAGAGCACTCAAAATTACTTGTATAAATTTAGGAATTATAAAATCATCAATTTGTCTACATAGCATTACTACATGAGAATACAAATTCAAGTTGATCTGCCCAACAGGGTGAGCTGATGCCCAGGAATCATTAAGCTATGTAATAATGACAGGAAAGACATATCATCAACAAGAAGTAATCCTGGGGGTCTGGAGGGATGGCTCAGTGGTTAAGAGCAC
>NW_022196897.1:140231982-140234124 GCF_008632895.1 Mastomys coucha
AATCTCTCTAAGGACCCTACATTTTTAGAGCTCACCCATCACAGGCCATAAAAATGGTGGGCTATCTCCAGGAAAGTTACTTGTTAGCCCTTGGTCCCTCCAAGATGGCTTCTGTCACTCAAGTAACACAAGTCTCAAAATGCAATAATCTGAAAATAACTGGATACCTAGAATCCCAATCCTCAGAGGCACTCGGGAGCGTGGTCGCTTTGACTTCAGGACTTTCAGCTGATGTAAACGGTTCCAGATGGTCTGCTCAGCCTTCTCCCTGCAAAGATCCAAAGTTGTGAAAATAAGCCAAAAATAAGCTATAGAGAAGATAGGAGAACAGGACAATAGAAAGAAAATGAAACCCTCTCACAGGTATCTATCTAACTCGGGGAAACAAACTGGAAAAGCACCACTTGCTATTGTTCTCTTATTCTGATGATATCCTCCTCATACTTCTCAAAGTCCAGACAAGCCTTAAACAAAACTCACAAACCACGTTCACAAACCCTTCCCCAGCTCATCTGTGAATCTCCTCCCTCTGCTTCTCCTGAACTTGGCAATTTGTTTTTGTTGTTCCAAATATTCTGTAGACCAGGCTAACCTAAACTCATTATGTAGCCTAAACTGTCCTCAAACTCACAGCAATCCCTCTCCCTTGACCTCCCAAATATCAGGAGGCATAAGCCACTACCCTGGCTTGTTTGATGTTTACTTAGCATTTTCTGTCAGATGTTAGAAGACTACTTACAGACCTGCCTTAGTCCCAATATCAGACCAAGCTCTTTAAGGCCTGCCTTTATGGAAGGTTCATTTCTGAATCTCTCCTAACAATCAGCTCAGTATTATTCAACAAAGGCCCCTTAATAAACTCGTCAGGCTGGGCAGTGGTGGCGCATGCCTTTAATCCCAGCACTTGGGAGGCAGAAGCAGGCGGATTTCTGAGTTCGAGACCAGCCTGGTCTACAGAGTGAGTTCTAGGACAGCCAGGGCTACACAGAGAAACCTTGTCTTGAAAAAAAAAGAAGGGGGGGGTGGAGAAATGACTCAGCAGTTAAGAGCACTGACTGCTCTTCCAGAGGTCCTGAGTTCAATTCCCAGCAACCACATGGTGGCTCACAACCACCTTGTAACAAGATTTGACAACCTCTTCTAGAGTGTCTGAAGACAGCTACAGTGTACTTATGTATAATAAATAAATAAATCTTTTTAAAAAAGAGAGAGAGAGAGCCAGGCGGTGGTGGTGCACACCTTTAATCCCAGCACTTGGGAGGCAGAGATAGGCGGATTTCTGAGTTCCAGGCCAGCCTGGTCTACAGAGTGAGTTCCAGGACAGCCAGAGGGAACATGGGCAGAACTGGTAGCATGGTCCACCAGGAGCTTAAAGCAGGGAGGCAAAAACTACACAGATGCCCTAGAACTGGAACTAAAGACAACTGTGAGCTGCCATATGGGTGCTAGAGACTGACCTCAAATCTTCTAGAAGAGCAGCCAGTGCTCTTAACCGCTGAGCCACCCTTCCAGTCTATCACTTTTGATGAATTTTTTATTATCAAGTACTTCCTAGCCACCTCTGAAGATGCTACTCATCTCTTTTCAGAGTTCTGTTTCCCAACCATTTGGCTACACATCAAGTCAGGTACCTACCTAAATTACAAGAATATGCCGTTAGTAGCCATAAAACATCAGGAAATTTATGCTCAGCACTTTTGGCTTTAAAGCTCTACATAATGTATAGAGCTTGGTGTGGGCATTTTTGTAGCTATTCTTCACTTTTTAGGCAGATCTCACTGTGTAGTCCAGCTAATCTAGAACTCACAGTGTAGAACTCACACTCTTCCTCCTCAACTTCTCCAGTGCTGGGATTGTAGAGTGCACTACCATGCACAGGTAACATGGGTTTTATAAGAGAAACAACCTCACCGGGCAGTGGCGGCACATGCCTTTAATCCCAGCACTTGGGAGGCAGAGGCAGGCAGATTTCTGAGTTCCAGGCCAGCCTAGTCTACAGAGTGAGTTCCAGGACAGCCAGGGCTACACAGAGAAACCCTGTGTCAAGAAAATAAAAAAGAGAGAAACAACTTCACAAATTGCTACTGTGAGAATTAAATTAATACAACCATATATACTGTTCACATGGAACCCAACACACAG
>NW_022196897.1:140234347-140237851 GCF_008632895.1 Mastomys coucha
ACTCACTCTGTAGAACAGGCTGACCTCAAACTCAGAAATCCACCTGCCTCTGCCTCCCAAGTGCTGGGATTAAAGGCACACACCATCACTGCCCAGCTAGGAAAAACTCTTAACTCTCACTGACCTTCAGCCATTGGTTCATCTCCATAGGTAAGCCTTCTTGACACAATTATAAACAATATATTCACTCCTTATGGAAAAAACAAATTTGTACCTGATAGAACACGTGACAAGAAGGATCACATCAGCCTAGTAGAGAGCAAGAAAAAGAAACTTATAAACTTTGAAATTAGCCTTGCAGAATCACTACCACGAAGTCCATCTGCTTCTTTTCTACTATTATGATAAAACATACATAAAATAAATCTTATCATTTTAACCATTTTTAAGGCTACAGGGCTATAACAAGAACACTTGCCAGCCTGGTCTACACAGTGAGTTCCAGGACAGCCAGGGCTACACAGAGAAACCCTGTCTCAGAAAAAAAATAAACCACTTGAACAGTATAATGCAACCACTACCACTGTCTCCTCTGAGAGCTTCTCAATGAAAGTTCTTTATCCATTATGCATTAACTCTTTAAGCCTTAGCTCCACTCTACACAAGCAATCCTTCTCAAATTCTACATCCTCCTGCCTCTACTTCCCAAGGCTAGGATTACAGCCACGGGTTACCACAACAAGTTTGATAACTCCTTTCCTGAAGATGGACAGCATCATGAGAGCTCAAAATACCTGAACTAGATGCCAGTCCTACAGTAGATGTCACTAAAAGAAATTAACACATCACTCACAGGAACTAAGTCAGCAGGCAGCACCCTCTTCCTGAGATTCATGGCATCTAAGAACCTGCACCAGAGTAGAGGACCCCAAGCCCAGGGAACTGAGGAACTCAAGTACCTCTTGGAGGTCGCTGGTCCGCAAGTAGCCACTCTTCTGTAAAATGGACCAGGCTATCTCTGTGTCGTTCACATTCATCTGGCAGCCATAGGTCTCGAGGTAGACTGCAACGAAAGGCAGGCTGACTCCAAGGCAGGCAGAAGGCCACATGGCTTGGGCCTCCTTGCCAAAGCCCTCAGAAACACCAGAGGCAACTGATTGTGGAAGTCCAATGTTGCCTCAACCCTCAAACACCATCAACGGACAGAGGGATCTCCCCAAATTAGTAATAGCCTTTCAGAATAAGAAAATACAACATCATATATACACGCCTATTATATGCATGGTATTTGAAATATAAGGGAAATGTGCCTCCTTAAGAACTAACGAAATAGGTCTATGGAAGCAACTAAAACAGTAAGGACTAATGATCGTTTTTATTCACCCAAGGAAAACCTAAATTCAAGTGTCTGTATTACAGTCCCCACCTCCAAACAAAGTGGTTCTCTAGCCTCTGGAAGCAGCAGCATTGACCAGAGGGTACACATCACAGAATAAAAATGAAAGCAGACACGGTCATATTATGAAGTAAAAATACAAATTTACACAAAGTTCCAAAACATGAATTTCACACTTCAGTAGGCTCTTTCAAATCATATTTCTAGTTACAACCCCATCACCACCAGCAGGCTATAATTCCAAGTGGAAGCCAGGCATAGTGGCCATAAAGCCTTGGA
The DNA here is from genome assembly GCF_008632895.1 of Mastomys coucha. NCBI lineage: Eukaryota > Metazoa > Chordata > Mammalia > Rodentia > Muridae > Mastomys > Mastomys coucha. Next base: position 140,235,963 of record NW_022196897.1, read on the forward strand.
CATGAGGCCAAGGCAGGAGAATAATCAATGTAAAGCCAGCCTGAGCTACACAGTAAGCTCCAAGGAAACCTGGGCTAAAGAGACAGATTATTTCTCAAAAAGTAAAACAAAAAAAGGAAACAGGAAACATCGGGGGTTTTGTTTTGTTTTGGTGGGGTCTCACTACATAGCTCTGGCTAACCTGGAACTCATTACGTAGACCAAGCTAGCCTTGAACTCAGAGACCCCACTGCTCTGCCTGCCAAGTGGTAAGATCAAAGGTATGTGCCACATGCCTAGCCGATTTTTTAAATATATATTTTGGAAGATGGTGGGCACATATGTGCGGAGGTCAGAGGGAAGATCTCTTTTGGCTTTAAAGCTTTACATAATGTATAGAGCTTGGTTTGGGCATTTTTGTAGCTATTCTTCACTTTTTAGGCAGATCTCACTGTGTAGTCCAGCTAATCTAGAACTCACAGTGTAGAACTCACTCTTCCTCCTCAGCTTCTCCAGTGCTGGGATTGTAGAGTGCACTACCATGCAGTTCGGAGGTCAGAGGACAACTTGTGGATGTCCTCTTTTCCTTCCACCATTGTGAGTTCTAGGGATCAAACTCAGATGATCACACTTGATAGCAAACAACTTTACCTTCTGAGTCATCTTACCAGCCACAAGGGAAAAAAAAAACTCAACATCAGAAGAGGCAGCAGACATCAATGACTCCATCAGTGAGGAGGCTGAGGCAAGAGGGCTGAGTCCCACACTGACCTAGGCTACACAGCAAGACCCAGCTTCAAAAAATAGGGAGTAAGCTTGGGCAAGATGCCTCGGTGGATAAAGGCTTCTGTCACTAAGCCTGATGACTTCTGACCTCTCATCTCACATGGTGAAAGGAGACAACCAAGTGTCACAGTTATGCCCTGACCTCCACAGCTGCCACACACTGACAATAAATGGTGTCATTTAAATGTAATCCTAAAGATTATAATTAAAACAGGGATTACAGTACCTCCACACATAACCAGTGAGAGGACTCCAACTCGTGTGTGGACAGCTTTGAGTTTTTTCTTGAGGAGATGGGGATGTTGTGAGCGGAGCTTAGAGCTTCACGGTGCTAGGCAATCACCCCACCACACAACTGTCCCCCAGCCCAGCCCTTGAGCTTCTTTAGAGCAATGCTACTTGGTGGGCTCTGAGGGCTTTATGTGAAGCAACCTAGCCACACTATCAACTCCCTAAAGCCAAGAACGCAGTAAGAGAACAGCAAAAGCAATCAGGCCACAGACGCTGCGATGGAACAAGGAAGCCAAAGGGAAAAAAAATAAAGCCAACCTCTTCTCTGTCTTCCTAGAAGTTCATCCCCTGAGACATAGGGAGGCGGGTCCTCCACTTCTGGAGGAGATGGTTTCTCTTGAGGAACTGAAGCACTTCTTAAAAAATGCTGAAAAGTCGGCCCAGTGGCTAGCCTGGAGCTGAAATCCTTCTGAACTCCTTCTGAACTCTTCCCCTCTGGACTGGAACAGGAAGTGCTGGACACACTGCTATGTGCCCTGCAGGTCCTAAGCAACACCCAGCACATGGAGGTCAACGGCATCGACAACCTCTGTGCTTGGAGGACACACTGCAAAGGGTGCATGGCACCTGCAGTCCTAAATCTGTAAAAGAATGAAACACACCGGTATTTACTGCACATTCGATACAGGAACTGCTCTGGACACTCCTCCTTGATAAAACAGAAGAAAGTATGGGGAGTAGGGCTCATAAGATGTGTTGAGATTTAATCTCAGGATTACCCTGGGCTAGCCTGTATGTAACTCAACTCCCTATGTAGTCCAGGCTAGGCAAGCTGAGAGGTTATGTGAGGTTAGGTTTTGTTTGTTTGTTCTTTTTTCTTTTCTTTTTTTTTT
>NW_022196897.1:140237900-140238374 GCF_008632895.1 Mastomys coucha
TTTTTTGAGATCTTCCCATGTAGCCCAGGCTGACCTCCAACTCTCCTCATTCCTCCTACCTCAATCTTCCAAATGCAAGAATCCAAGAATCACAGGTACTGTGTTTTGTTTTGTTTTGTTTTGTTTGAGACAGGGTTTCTCTGTATAACCCTGACCTGGTCTGAAACTCACAGAGATCTGCCTGCCTCTGCCTCCTGAGTGCTGGAATTAAAAGTTACACCACCAACTCTCTTAAGGTACTCTTTATAATAGTTTACCTTAATCCAAACATGGTAAACCTATCTTCCCAGTAACTTGGGAGGCTAAGGCAGGAAGATCATTTGAGCCCAGGAGTTCCAGGGCTGCCTGGATAACATAGTAAGAGCTCTTAAAACATATTGTATCGAACCAGGCAGGGGTGGCGCACGCCTTTAATCCCGGCACTTGGGAGGCAGAGGCAGGCGGATTTCTGAGTTCCAGGCCAGCCTGGTCTAC
>NW_022196897.1:140238453-140240137 GCF_008632895.1 Mastomys coucha
AAAAAAAAAAAAAAAAAAAAAAAAAACAAAACCTAACCTACTCTCAAGTGTCGGAAAAGAGACTTTTAGTTTGAGTTTTAATTTTTTTTTTTACATTTTTATTCTTGTGCATGTATGTGAACCATCTTATCAGCCCAGGTGTGAGCTTTCAAATCTACTTCTGTCCTTTAATTGCTGTGTGACTACGTTTTACAAATCAAATTCCCACCTCCGACCTACAAATGTCACATCTACTTGGAAAAATTTTTTTTTAAAAAAAAGGACCTTACCCTTGCCAGGTGTTAAAAGAATCATACATTAAAAACCTGGGAGGGGTTGGGAGAGGGCATGTGTAGAGAGATGGCTTCAGCAACCATTCACTAGGAGCGCACACCTCTTTTCACAGCATGGACCTTAAGAGTCGGAATGTCATTGCTGCCAAGCCGGCCAAGGCCAGAATCTGGGAGCCTTCATTTATGAGTGTTGGGATGGGGAACGGGTCCTTTCTGATGAACCTGGTGGGAGGATCAATTGCAAGCTTAATGTTTTACACAGCAAGGCGCGGAACCACCTACCGCGGAACCACCTACCACATCCAAGCACGTGAGTGCTGGGCGTGGCGGCGGCCCAGCGTGAACGCCAGCAAGAGCCCGCAAGGACCCCAGCCACCCAGCGAGGCCTATTGGACCCCTATCTCGGCTTCACAAGAGGAAACGCTCGGGCTTGGAAGGGCGCTGTGACTTGGCCAAGGACTTACAGGAGTAGGCAGCGGGGCTGAGCTACACTCGCAGCGGTCTTACTCAAGGCCTAATACTGCCCGTACCTTCCCCTAGCGGTTCGGGCTTTTCCTGGACGCTGCGAGTCCGCCTGCGCCACGACGGGTCACTCTCAGGACACTAGGTACACCTCAAGCCTCTCACCTCCTACAACTGCGAGGTCCGCGTCCGAAACCGGAAGACGTCGGCCTGCGTGGGTCCCTATTCAGGAGTCCTCCGCTACGCGCCTAGGTGTGCAACTTCTGTTCCGCCGTGACTTTCTCGCCCGCGGTTTCTTAACGGAAGTGTTTCCTGCCGGCCTCGAGTCCCAGGCCACTGGCGACGTGAGACCTGCTTCTTTAAATGCTAATACTACCCTTCATCCCACCCCCAAAAAATGTTGAAATAAAGCTTAAAACCAAATAGGCGGGCTGAAGAGATGTTTCAGGGGTTAAGAGCACTGAGTGCTTTTCCAGAAGTCCGCAATTCAATTCCCAGCAACCACATGCTCACAACCATCTGTAATGGGATCCGATGGATGCCCTCCTCTGGTGCGTCTGAAGACAGCGACAGTGTACTCATAAGCATAAAATAAATAAATAAATCTTTTTTAAAAAATTAAAAAAAAACAACAGGTGAGCAAGCAGTCTCAGAGTCTGTATCTGCCCTTGCCCCAAGAGAGTAAGGGAGTCTTAGGGGTGTTCTGCCCCCTGAAAATAGGAGCTCTGACTTCTCCCCAAGCCTGTCACCCGTTAGCTCCCTCCTGTCGTATGCACTTTCCTTCCCTCCCCTCACCAGACCCTTTAAGAAAAGGGACACCGTGGGGCTGGTGAGATGGCTCAGCGTGTAGGACACTTGCTGTCAAGTTTGATGACCTGGGAACCCACAAGGTGAAGGGATAACTGACTCCCGCAAGCCCTCTGAACTCCACAGATAGGCCATAGGACATG
>NW_022196897.1:140240147-140248608 GCF_008632895.1 Mastomys coucha
TGTAGCACACTTCGTTGTTCTCTGAAGACAGAGGCAGGCTGAATTGAAGCCAGGCTGAGAGCTACATAGTAAGATTCTGTAGATAATAGATTGATGGATAGATAGATAGATAGATAGATAGATAGATAGATAGATAGATAGGAAGGATAGACAGGATAGGATAAATGTAAAAAAAATTTTTTTAAGTGGCTAAACAGTGGTTTCTGTGGCTAGCTCTGAACTGCCTCAACTTTCCTGGATCTCCCGAATGGCCCTGAACAGCTTAGTTGTTCCTCACCACCTCCGTACCCTATTCCTGTCACATTCCTGCCTTGACCCTCTCAGCCATTCTCCCTTTCCTGTGGATCCTGACTCTAGCCAAGGTATCTCTTCTTGCCCAGACCTAACCCATAGTCCCTACACTCAGCAAAAAGCTGAGAACAGGATTCAGCCAGATCAGAGCCCTAAGGTCAGAACCACCCTATGTAGCATAACTGTTTTTCCAAACTTCACCATAAAACATAGTTTTAAAGTGTAAAACATTTGGTTGAAGCACAAACTCCATGTGGACAGTTCAAATTCTACAAGCATAGAATGAGTAACAAAGAGGCGCCCCCTCCTGGCCTCTTCCTGTCATGACTCTCATCAAGAGGCTGGATTTGGAAGGAAGGAGTGTGGGGCATTCCTTGCCTTCCTCTTTGCCAATGGGCTTTCGTTGTTTTGTTTTGTTTGTTTTGTTTTCATTTATGTGTTTATGTATCTGGGCAAGAAGCTGTAAAGCACCTCTGTGTGGAAAGCCAGAAGCTAGAGTTGGCTCAGCCTGTAGGACACTTCCAAATAAAGCTAGAGTTACAGGCAGTTGTGAACCACCTGGTGTGGGCCCAAAGTCAAACTCTAGTACAATGCTCCAAAAACTGCTCAGCTGTCTCTCCAGCCCTCCAACGGGTTTCTTTAATACCTTACCTCTGCAATCTTTGTGTGACACATTTTGGACCTCACTCTCCAACTCCTTCTCCTGTTTCAAAGACCGTCTCAATGTGTGTGTCCCCTCAAATCCACACATTGATACGATAACTTTCAAGAAAGTGGAAATAGGAAGTAGGGTCTTTGCATAGCGATTAGGCCATAAAGTAGAACTTCATGGTTAGTGTATTTAAAAGAGCCCAAGCTGGGCACAGTGGCACATATCTTTAATCCCAGCATTCAGGAAGCAGAGGTTTGAGACCAGCCTAGTTTACAAAGTGTGTTTAAGGACCCAGAGAAAGAAATGCTGTCTCAAAAAACAAATACAAAAAAGAAGACAAAAAGAAAAAAAAATCCCAGCAGATAAAGGGAGGAGTTCAATAAGTTCAAGGCCAGCCTAGTCCACAGGAAAAATTTCAGAACAGCCAAACAGAGATAAAGAGAAACTCTATCTTGAAAAAAAAAATTTATAAAGATTAACTCATTTTACAAACTTAAGGGTGAGAATACAAAAGTAGTCATGAGCAATGGCTCACACGGCACGACAGAGCTATACAGTCCTTGGGATCCACCCACAGTCCAATCTAATCCCAAAGCCCTATTCATAGCACTGACTAACTCAACCTCAGACTGGCTGGGTTCCTTCTGGGGCTGTGCTGGCTGACAGTTGAATAACCATAGCCAACTAGTGACTGCTGACTCCAGTCTCCTCGCCCGTAGGGTGGCAACTGTGTGGTGAACACATTGTAAGGGGAAGAAATGGATAAGGAGCGGGGCCGAAGGGAAAAAAAAAAAAAAACCACTGGGGCTGTCCACAGGAGTCCACTGTGGCTGTAGATCAACTGTGGGTTCCCTGGCTACTGTGGGATTGAGGATGGTTAAAGTTTAAAAAAGAAACAAACTCCTCTGATTCCAGAAGTTTGGGAACCCCATGTTCTGCCCACTTTAAGGCCTGAATGTTCTACCTGCCATGATCATCTCTTTTATCTAATACTACTAGTTGGTGAAAGTTCCCATAGTGAGCACTCACTCCCCGTCCACCCCACTATGATTGTATTTTCTCTTCACCTCTGTCAGGCAGATGACCTGAAGGGCCTATGTGATTAACTGTTCTTTGCATTCCACAGACCTACCCACAGGGCAAGCTTGCCCTAGGAAGCCCAACCAGGAACAAAAGTGCCCTGCCCAGCCCAGTAGTAAAACTGTCACTGTACAGCCCATGCTCCTGAAAGCAAATGTCTTGCTGTTACAGGCATAGAGACTAGACTGGGTTTGCCCAGGGTTGGTGTCACAGTACTATCTCGGGAGAAGCACTTCTCTACACTGCATCCAATTCAGTGTCTCCTTCAGACAGAAATGAAACCAGGCAAAGGGAGGTTCCACTGTCCTCTCTGCTAACTCCCTGTGTCTGACCAATTGGAATCACACATTTGATTGCAGGAGATTTTGATGGATTTCTTCCTGCTGAGGATAAAGACCTGTCAACATTGCTCTCAGCTACATCACTGAGGACTACAACAGAAGCATCCTAGATGCTTCTGGGTGAGCTACTGGTTGATGGATGCATAGGTGAGATGGATGGGTAAGCAAGACTGGAAAATCTCTACTTAACCACATCTCCCCATCTCTTGGTGCCTAATTTCTTACCAAGCTAATTAAGTAACTTCATGGGACAGTTTCCTCATTGGCTGAAATTTCATAAGAGACCTCAGACAGGAATAAATACGACTCAGCCATTCTCAAATTTCTGACCCACAGAATGGAAGACAGGATGAGCTGCTAGATTGCAGGGTCATTTATCACAGAGCATAGATAAAGCCGGTATTCCTTTTGGAGACCCAGCTCTCCAGGAACGGGGTCTTACATCTTGTTCTGGTTCCTCTGGGACTACAGAGCCACCTCACAGTCCCAATATAAAGACACAAACCACAGACATGGAGCCAGGCTGCCTGTGTGCTCACAGGCCATTTATTATTCAAAATGAAGGAGGAGAGAGAGAGGAGGAGGAGAAAACCCAGATGCCCCATGGGGCTCAAGGGAAAATGAACAGAAAGGCTCCTCTTCTTCCTCTTGCCACTAACCCAGAAGACTCCAGCTGCAGAGATCTCAGGGTGGCTTAGGGGCCTCCAGGAGGCCTGGCAGCTCTGCTGTTGGCTGGGGACGGGATCCCCACAGGGTCAAGTCCCAGGCTCGGAATGGCTTCTGTGTACACAAAATATCTCTCTTCGAAAGGCACTGGTGGAGATGAGCAGTAGGAAAGCTGCCCCATCACAAGCCAGACTCGCTGTCCCAGGTCTGAGTTCTGCTTCCTCAGGCTGGTCTCTGAGGCCCTAGTTCCCCTCCTCTCCCTTCCCTCAGCCCACAGACGAGCAGGCAGTCAGCAGGACAGGTCAGGCCACAAGATGAACGATCCTCTTCAGGGCTAGTACATCTGACAACTTCTAGGCCAAGAGCCCCAAGCGGGTGACCTTGGCGGACAGGAAAGAGTGGATGATAAACACCATAGTTTTGGGACACGAATGCAGGTCCAGCTGCTGCAGAGTGGACAGAGAGAAGGGTCAGGGATTCTGTCCAGATTGGCCTCCAGGAGAGTATCCCCACCCCCAGGATGCAGGGGAGGTCCTCCACTTACGATCTCTCCTTCAGCACCCCCGAAGTCCAGGAAAAGGAGACTCGTGCCATCATCTGATGACATCTGAAGTTTCTCAAAGGGCTGTCGAAGCAGCACAGCTCGGGCTGCTCCTGGCTCAGCTGCCCACAGCGTGAAGCCCTTGTCAATGTGCACAGACAGGCTGCAGGGACGGCCATTCCACGTGCAGGCTGCAGGAGAGTGTGAACACAGCCCCTAGCACCTCAGTGATCACAAACCCCAGTCAACTCCTAAAGCAACTCCAGACCCTGGCTGTAATTCCTCCAGGGATGGGAGGCTCTCTCTGTCATGACACCCGAACAACCACTGGCCCTGTCACCCTAACCTAAACTACAGAAGTTTGGCCTTCAGAGGACGTAGAGCTGGATCATGCTTCATTTCTAACAAAGCCATGTGTGTTAGGGAAGGTTGGGCTAGGGTGTGGCTCAGTAGAAGAGTATGTAGCTATCATGCACAAGGTCTTGGGTTCAATTCTCAGCACAATAAATTAAATGGGAGTTAAATTTTGTGATGGACACAATGTTTATCCCACAAAGGTGCAAGATTGGCAGGTTAAATGAAAATTTCATATAACTAGATAATTTAGATTGACATAAGAAAGTATTCAGTGTTTACCTGAAATTCAAATCTAACTTAATCTAGGTTCCCTATCTTATCTACAGCCTCACCCCCAAGACAGGATCTCACCGTGTAGCCCTGGCTAGCCTAGAACTTGCTATGTAGACCAGGCTGGCCTCAACCCCACAGAGATCCATCTGCCTCTGCTTCCCCAAATGGTGGAATTAAAGGTGTACACCACCACGTATCCTCACCAGCAGAATCACAGGGATAACATAAGAAAAGACATTAAGAAAAAAATGTCTCCCTTCCTCCCAGAGCACCTGCTCATACTCCAAACAGGGGCTTCCAAAAAGCCCAACCTCCATTTCTTTTCTCCCCCCAGAGGCACCATAAAAGAAGAAACTTGAAAGCCTCGAAGCACAAGAGGCTCCACCTGGCACACCTGTAGATACTTCTTGCACACCTTCAGCAGCCCGGTGACAGCCATCCACCAGCTGCCGGGTCCAGGCTGCCAGCTCTTGCGGCGACTCCACACTGAACAGGTGAGTGTCCACACCGTGACGTGTACCCGTGCGCAGAGCAAAGGAGAGTTCAGCATCGTAGGGCACTGAGCCCTTGGAGGGACCCGAGTGCACCAGCCTGTGTACAGAGTCGAGGGCCAAACGTGAGATCTTGGAGTGGAGTGTGGCAATGACCTGCATCCTTCACTGTCTTACAAGGGATGGGAGTTTTGGGGGTTCATCTCCTCCATCTTCCCGACACTCATTTCAGCCTTTGTCATGTCCTCACACATGTACTTTCTCTGACTGAATACTCACACTCTCCCATTGGCTCAGTCCCATTTCCTGTAGATCATTGTTCAAATATCCCCCTCCTCTGAGAAGATCTGTCTAAAGGAGCTGCCTAGTCACTATCAGCCTTCCTTTTCACCAGGATTGCATAAATTATGCACTTTGAAGGTTTTTGTTATTTGGATGGGGATTTCACTACGCCACCTTAGCTAGCTTGGAACTCGCTATGTAGGCCAGGCTTGATTCTTCAGCTTCTGTCCCCTGAGTACTGGAATTACAGGCATATGTCCCTGAACCCAGCTGAAATTCTATGTGTATGTATAGAATCTGGCCCAGCCAAGATGACATTAGTTGCAGTAGGGTTTTCGCTGACCTTTTCACCAGCTAGACTAAGGTAAGAGTTCTTGTCTATTTTATACAACCCTATATTTCCAGCAATTTAAAACTATGGGCACATAGTAGGTGTTGTATAAGTATTTGTCTTAATTTACAAGTCACTAGATTAGACAGGCAATCTAAAATCTGCCACTTGTCAGCTGGCCCAGAACCCAGTCCAGGGAGAAGAGTCATGGAAACAAGGGCCCCAGAGCCTGCAGTTTGATTCTCACTTGCTGTGTGGCCTTGGGCAGCTCACTGTCCCTCTCTGGCCCTGAGCCCCTCTGTTCCTCACTCCACCCACTCTTAGTTTCCCTTAGGAGTGTTAACTGAAGCTCCCACATGCCAGCGCTGAACCTCAGACCCTCTCCCCCTCAAGTCTTCTGAGCCACATTCCTTATGTTTCCCACATATGCTCTGGATATGACTCAGCATCTCTGAAACCTCCTCTACGGACACCCCAATTACTCCATTCCCATCGCCCCCACCAAAACACACACACACACACACACACACACACACACACACACAAACACACACGTACGCACACACGTGTGTGTGCCAAACCTCCTACTCACCCATGCCATCTCCTACCCATCTGGCAAGCACAGAGCCTGTGAGCTCCCACCCATGCGCTTTCCACTGCAAATGCCATAGTTCTACTCCATCTGTGTCCCCACCCACCTGCTCCTCTCAGCCCCAGGTCTCCCAAAGCCATGGTAGCCTCCGAGCTTCCCTTCCCAGTGAATGTTCTCTGCGGCAATCACGGAACTTCCTCTACAACACAGCCCCAGTCCCCTGACTCCCCAGCTTAGCCCCTCGGGCACAGCTTGCCACAAGTGTTAAGACAGTGCTGGGGCAGATGGCTCAGTGGGAAATGCGTTTGCTGCTCAAGCATGAAGATCCATGTAAAAGCCAGGAATGGCAGAAGACATCCGGGGGCCACTGACCTCTCAGCCTGTCAGTCTAGCCAAAACAGCAAGCTCTGAGTTCAATGAGAGACTCTGTCTCCAAAAAATAGTATGAAGTGGCCGTGATAGCACATGCCTTTAATCCCAGCAGTTAGAGGCAGAGACTGGTAGATAGCTGCAAGTTCAAGGCCAATTTGGTCTGTGTTGCAAGTTCCAGACTAGCGAGGGATACATAGACTCTGCCTCACAAAAGTTATATGTATATAAAATGCACAGAAATATATATATACACGTACATACACAAACATATGTGTGTGCTAACCATATATGTATATATACATACATATGTACATGGACAGGTTCTAGCACTTCATACCTCTATACCTCTGACCACACCAAAGATGTTCTACCACCGTTCCTCAAAAGGCACACTCCTCGCTCATCAAGGTCCATTTCAAATGTCACCTCCTCCTTACATCTTCCCTGGCCCAGTCAGACAGTTAAGTGTCTCCTATAACCTTCTATGTAATGGCTCTTCTGTGTCTGCCTCCCAACTCTGGATTCTCCCTGAGGGTAGCGACCGTCCCCTGAACCATGCAATATAAGATGCAGGTGTCAGTAACTGAGTGACAGTTGTCACTTCACATTTTTCTGTTCTGAGCCTCAACTTTATAAATGAGGAAAGGGTGGCCTAGAAGGAGCAGAGCGTGCTTCAGATCACCTGGGGAATAACTGGAGGCAGAACAGGGCTAGGGTTTGGGGCTTCCGGGGCCCATCTGGAATACCACCTTCCCAAATCTGCCTGCAACACAGTTCCCCTGCTCCTCCATACCTGGTGGCAATGAGTGGGGCAGTGCGAGCCGGCCTGCTCAGGGCCTCTCGGGTCTGAGGGAGAGAGCAGTAGAGGAGCAGCTCCTTGTCAGTCAGCAGGGCCAGAGTTGGTGCTGTACCCCCACCGGGCAACTGCAAGCAAAATGAGAATGAGGAGAGTGGGAGGGAAAGAGGTCCCAGGGCCAGGAGGAAATGGGGTGGTAAGGGGTACCAGAAGTAGGACCCAGCACGCACCTGTTCTGTCAGCCAGCCAATCTGCTTGATGTCCTGGCTTCCAGCTGTACCTGTGGCTGACAGTAGTGCCTGTAGCTCATCCTTGACCCAAGGTATGAATGTGCTGATCTGGGCTTGGATGGCACCTGCCCATGACCTTGCACTGGCCTCATCCTTGGCCCTCAAGAACACAGTGCCCTGGCCATCTGCTGCACAGATCTCCAGATACCTGAAGCCGAGATGGGATAAAAGACAGGGCATGTCACTAGTCAGCCACCCAGCCTACACGTGTGGCCCAAGAAACCCACCCATTGCCAAAGTGGAGGGAACCCCGTAGGGCATCCATGAGGGATAAGGACCGAGTTTGCTGCTAGATTCTCAGCCAAAGGTGTCAGAACCTGGCAGGATCTAGAGACAAGAAGCTACAACACACACATACACACACGAATTTCTATACACCCACTCAAACATGTGCTAGGGGCCACAATGATGGTATAGAGGCCTTTCCTCCTGGTTTCTATGAGAGGTTCCTGCTGAGATAGCTTTCCAGTCATCCCTGTTGCCTAAAATCTAATTCACCTACTAATAGGGGAAATATATTTAAAATGTTAAGATACAAAGCTTGGGCTGGTGAGATGGCTCAGCGGGTAAGAGCACTGACTGCTCTTCTGAAGGTCGTGAGTTCAAATTCCAGCAACCACATGGTGGCTCACAACCATCCGTAATGAGATCTGACGCCCTCTTCTGGTGGTCTGAAGACAGCTACAGTGTACTTATTTATAATAATAAATAAATCTTTAAAAAAAAAAAGATACAAAGCTTACTTATAATAAAGACATAGGCCAGGTGGCATACAAGTGCCAACTAATCAAAGCACCAACAGGCTAAGGCAGGCAAGAACACACTAAAGAGACTCTACCCCCACACACACACCTAAAAGCCAGGGCTTGTGGCTCACATCTGCACTGTCAGCACTTGGGAGGCTGAGGCAGAAGAATCCGAAGTTCAAAGTTATCACTAGGGCAGTCAAGATGACTCAGTGGGTAAAGCCATGCATGTGCAGCCAAGCCTAACAATTCCTGACTCCTGAGACCTACACATGCTCATGCGTATACATGCGCACAGACAGACAGAATAAATAAATGCAATTAAAAAATGTAAAGCCGGGCGGTGGTGGCGCACGCCTT
>NW_022196897.1:140248618-140251869 GCF_008632895.1 Mastomys coucha
CTATGTGAAACCCTGTCAAAAAGGAAAAAAAAGTTGGGAAAAGAAAGAAAGTGAGTAGAGAAAAAAGAGAGAAAGGCCATGCCAGTAAGTATGATGGGAGAGTTCCAGGGGTAGCAACAGTGGTGCTGGGAAGGGTTTCCAAAATGTTTTGGGTTACACTAAAGATTCACTCCCTTTGGAGTTCAGTACTATGTGGAGTAGAACAGAAAAAAGAGGCTGGCTTCCAACACCTAGGCCACCTACCTTTTACCCCCGCCTTCCTCTACTGCTAAACTAGAAGCAAAGTATTTTTGAATTCATGGCTTCCCTTGCAGCTATGCTCGTCATGTGACCCAATTCTAACCAATGAAGTATACAGAGAAGTCTCTGGACATGAATGGTAAACCTTTCCTAAATGATAATCTCCGAAGACAGGCTCAACCAAACCCACCCCTCTCTACACACCTAGTCTGCTTCTCTCAGCAAAAGTATAAAATCCAAGATAGCAGATATAGTGCTGCATGCCCCTGTTCCATCACTTACTAAGTGAAAGCAGGAAGATCAGAAACTCAAGGTCTTCCTAGTCTAGGCAGCAAAATTGAGAACACCTTCATCTACTAGAGACCCTTCCTTTAAAAAATAACTATGGGCCAGGCAGTGGTGGTGCACACCTTTGATCCCAGCACTTGGGAGGCAGAGGCAGGCAGATTTCTGAGTTCGAGGCCAGCCTGGTCTACAGAGTGAGTTCCAGGACAGCCAGGGCTACACAGAGAAACTCTTGTCTCGAAACACACACACACACAAAAAAAGAGTTCTAGGACAGCCAAGGACACACAGAGAAACCCTGTCTCAAAAAGGAAGAAGAAAAAGAAGAAGGAGGAGTAAGAGGTGAAAGAAATAAGCAACGCATACCACCACCCCATAAAATCATTCATGCATCCATGCGATCCAGTTGTTAAGTACCTGCTACATGCCAGCATGGATGCTGGTATCGTGTTCATCACTTATATACATCACAGATATCTTTTGTATTATCTAAGCCTCCCCCCGCTTCCAGCCTCACCTGGGCTCAGGGTCAGTGGGGGTGCACCTCCTTGAGACATACGCCATCTTCAAAGATATGTGTTTGGCCTCAGTGAGGTTCCGGGGTTGGGGGCCAGGGGAAGAAGGCTGCCGCTGAAGAGGTGAGGCAGGAGGTGAATCCCAGCCAACGGAGGTCCCGCCAGCAGAATTCTTGAAATACGGTGAGACCTCCTTCATATACTTAACTGGTCAGGAGAGAGGTCACCTGTTACCACTGTGGCATGAACTCCATGTAGTACATATCATAATTATCACTAGCTAATTAAGAGCTTAATCTATGACTACTATTATATGTTTCTAAGCTAACGCCTTTGGTGAGACAGAGGGGTAGAAAATATTGGACACACACAAGTATACATCTACACATGACTACTTAGAACAAAGACTATACTTTCCAGCTTCTTTTGCAGAAAGGTATGGCCAAGTGAATAAGTTCTGCAAAGAATCAAAAAGTTTGGGACCTTCAGGTGGCCTTTCAAAAAAACAGACCACAGAGGCAATGGTGGCACATGCCTACAATCCCAACCTGGGCTACAGAGTGAGGTAAAAGAGGGCAGGAGAAGGAAAGGAAAACAGAAGTGGAGGGGAGAGAAGAGAAAGGCATAGAGGGATGGAGGGGAAAGAAGTGGGGATGAGGGAGAAAGAACAGTAGCGAGACAGGCTCAGAGCACCAAGATGGAAATCAGGATGTGTGGCTGCTAGCCACTGTCTTGGCACTTGCTTCTACCTCTTCATACTTCATCTGCCAAAAAATGCTGAATGAGATAGTTCTATGGCAGTGTCCATTATTATCCTCCGATATATTAACAGCCCCTTAAAGACTTCATTTCCCAGGGTCCCTTGCATTTATAAATAGCTGTGTTAGTAATTCTGGCCAATAGTGCGAGAGAAGAATAACTTCTGCGAACAGCAGACTTTGACGGCTATTCCCCTTTTACTACCCAGAAGCCAGACTGATGGGGTACCATCTACAACATGAGGGCGTGAGCCACACTCTGACGAAATCCAGTTAAGATAGAGACAGCAGGAGGCTGGAAAGAAGGCCTAGCCATTAAGGATGCTTGCTGTTTTTCCAGAGGACCCAGGTTCTATTCTCTGCATCTCACAGCTAACAGCTGTCTTTAACTCCAGTTCCAAAGGATCCAATGGCCTCTTCTGACCTCAGTGGGTCATTCAAGCACAGATACACAGACACATATTGAAGCAAAATACCCCAAAACATAAAATAATAAAATGAAAATAATTTTAAACGTTAGAGAGTGCAGTCCAGTCCAAGTATGCATAAACAAATACAATTATCTCAGAATTACTTACCTAGACAAAACATGTGGGCCATCGAGCACAACATGCATACACACACAAATAAAGACTTAAATTTTTTAAAATAATTTTTTGTAGCAAAACATCTACCAGATATGGTGATAGCAGCTGCCCTGTAATCCTGGCTATACAGAAGGCTGAGGGAAAAGCACCACAAGTTTGAGGCCAGCCTGGGTGATTTGGCCAGACCCTGCTCAAATTTAAAAAACAAAACAAAAGAAAACAAAACAAAATGGGCCAGATGTGTATCACATGACTGTAAATAAACCATGCATTTGGGAGATAGAAAAAGGAAAATCAGGAACTTGAGACTATTCTGAGCCACACAAGCCCATTTCTACAGAAAAAAAAAAAGTCTGGGAAGACAGCTTGCCTAGCATACACAGGTACTAGGTTCCATCTCCAGCACCCAAAAAAAGAGGAGAGGGGGAGAGAGAAGGAGGGGGAGGAGAAGAGGAGGGGAGGGAGGAGGAGGGGGGAGAGAGGGGGAGGGGGAGGGGAGGAGGAGGGGAGGAGGATGTATGAAGGGAGGTGTGACTCCGGCACAATACTTGACTTGCATGTTTGAATCCCTGAATTCAATCCTTGGCACCACAAAAAAAGAAGGAAAGAAGAAAAGAGGGGGAAAGAGATGGAGAGAGAGAGTTGGGCACCATGGTTCACACTTGTAATCCCAGCACCTGGGGCAGGAGGATTGCCATTGGATGCTATAGAGTTAGTTACAGGCCAGCCTGGGCTGGGAGGGAGGGAGGAAAGGAGGGAAGGAAGGAAGGAGGAAGGAAGGGAGGGAGAGAAAAAAGGAAAGGAAAAAAGAGAGAAACTTCTATTACATTGTTGGCCTTTTTAAATTTTCTTTTTCTTTTTTCTTT
>NW_022196897.1:140251879-140261781 GCF_008632895.1 Mastomys coucha
AGACAGGGTTTTTCTGTATAGCCCTGGCTGTCCTGGAACTCACTCTGTAGACTAGGCTGACCTTGAACTTAGGGATCCACTTGCCTCTGCCTCCCAAGTGCTGGGTTAAAGACGTGCGCCACCACCGCCCGTTTAATTTTCTTTTTAGATTTATATTATTTTATGTATATAAAGTTTTGCTTGAGTGTATGCCAATACATCATATGTGTGCCTGGTGTCCTCAGAGGTCAGAGCGGGGCACTGAGTGTCATGTGGGTGCTGGGAATCAAACCCAGATTTTCTCCAAGAACTAATAAGTGGCTCACAACCATCCGTAATGAGATCTGATGCCCTCTTCTGGTGCATCTGAAGACAGCTGCAGTATACTTACATATAGTAAATAAATAAGTCTGAAAAAAAAAAAAAACCAATAAGTGCTCTTAACTACTGAGCCCTCTGTCCAGCCCTGCTGATGGCCTTTTTGAAACAGGGTCTCTTAGTATTGGCCTAGGCTGACTGAGAACTCAGGAAGTAGCCCAGGCTGTTCCCCACCCCAGCTCAACATTGAAGTTGAAGCGTGCATGTGTGATCATGTCCAGTCAACTATATTACCTTTAAGGCACAATAGTTTATGGGTCTTTCTTACACGGGCAGTTAGTGGCTTAAGCAGTATACATGCCCAGGGTACCCTGGTAGGTCTCCCCAATGTCACTGAGCAGGTATAATGAACCTTCTCTGATGTGTGGCATGTGCTCAGTACAATAGGGTCACCAGTGGCCACACATAGCAATGAGCATATGGAATGAGACTAGTACAAACCAGCAGAATAGTTTAAAAGATTGATTTACTTATTTTATGTGGATGGGCACCACAGAGATGCAGATAGCCACACACACCAGAAGAGGTAGTCAGATCCCAAGCTGGTACGACAGGCAGAGATCCATCTGATTCGAGCACTGGGATCTGAACCCAGCCCCCGTACAAAATCAGCAAGTGCTCTTAACCATTGAACCATCTCCCTAACCCCTAAACAGAATTTTTTTTTAATTTTTTATTTTATTTATTTAATGTATGAGTGCTCTGCTGCATCTGGATTTGCACACAGGGCAGAAGAGGGCATCAGATGCCCTTATAGATGGTTGTGAGCCACCATGTGGTTGCTGGGAATTGAACTCAGGATTTCTGGAAGAGCGGTCAGTGCTCTTAACCTCTGAGCCATCTAGAGAATAAGCCCCCCCTCCACCCTTAATCTCAAATGATTGAAACAGAAAAAAAAAAAATTAAGGAAAGTTTAGTTCAGGAGATATGTGTGACACTAGAACTTGGGTCTTACTCTTAGCTTCTCCCTCACAGCCTCAGGACAGCTGCTGTAGCTCAAATCAATCATTCCTTAGGTCACAAAATACAAAGCAAAAAGATGGAAGACAAGCAGAAAAATGGCTGCCTCCTTGCCCCTGTCTAATGTGCCTGGAGGCCAGAGGTGTTGGATTCCCTGGAGCTGAAGTTACAGGTGAGTGTGAGACGCTTTACATGGGTCCTGGGAACCCAAGTACAGTCCCCTGGGGTCAGTGTCCCCACCTAGGAAGAACACTGTAAGGTCAGGAACTTCATGAGACTCATCTGTGTCCTCAGAGCCCAGCAGGCTTCTCATATGCTACAGGCTCAGCAAATGAACACTTGTCAACTCTGAAGCCAAAGAAACTGCCCCAGAACCAGGTCATCTCTCTCCCTTCCCACAGGAATGTCCTATAAATGAGGAGCATGCCAGCTAACTGGTGCCAGAAACAGGGCTTGGATTTCACAAACCAAGTGACCTCTCCCTGAGTGAGGGTGGAGACCTGGGGGCCCCAGAGTTTGGCCATAAATAGCCCAGTTTCAAAACTGCCCCACCCCCATTTTCTGCTTGACTCACTGGAGCAGATAGGGTGGGACTGCCTACAGACTCTGGCCTCCAGAACTGAGGGCATGACCATGGCCAGCGGCCAAGAGTTTGGAATCTACAAAGATAGGCCCAGTCAGAGTCCACGTTCTCCCCAGCCAAGTCTCTGGTCCAGCAGCCTGGTAAAGCTCACACAGGAAGCTGAGGCGGAAGCCAGAGGCAAGCCCTAGTCCCGTGATGCAGGAGGAGATGCCACTTGAGGCATTCCACTAGATCCCACATCGGAGCGAGGCCATACCCCTGTCCGATTTAACTGAGGAGCACGGGATCTCATGTGCCTTGCTGAGAGGAGTCATATTGTTTTGGCTCAAGGCAGAAATTTCCAGAATACAGCCCAGGGCTCAGTAAATGTCTGTGACTGAATGTCCTGGCCTGGAATCTTGGAAATCTGTTGGCTAGGCTCAAGCTGTTCCCTGTCCATCCAGAGTGGGTGTTCACTTCCCCTGTAGAAATCATACCGTGAATTCATCTTTTTACTAATCTAAGGCCTCTCCACTCTAACCCAAATGTCAATGCTGTGAACAGAGGAACCCATTCTCATTTGCCAGGGCATGCCCAGCTTCTACTATAGCACGTGACCTATACTAGGTATCAGGAAAATAACACAAGCTAAGTGTGCTGATGCTTGCCTGCAATCCCAGCACTGGTGGCTGAGGCATGAAGAACAAGATCAAGAACCATATAGGGGCTGGAGAAATGGGTTCAGCAGTTAAGAGCACTTGCTGTTCAGGCAGAAGACCCAGTTTGGTTCCCAGCACCAACATGATGGCTCCCCACCCTCTGAGGGTGAGGAGATGCCACTTGAGGCATTCCACTAGATTCCACAATGGAGCAAGGCCATACCCCTGTCCAATTTAACTGAGGAGCATGGGGTCTCATGTGCCTTGCTGAGAGGAGTCACACAGAGTACACATGCATACATACATGTGTATATTCATATATACAGAATAAAAATAAATATCTTGCCGGGCAGTGGTGGTGCACGCCTTTAATTCCAGTGCTTGGGAGGCAGATTTTCAGGTTCAAGGCCAGCCTGGTCTATAAGAGTGAGTTCCAGGACAGCCAGGGCTACACAGAGAAACCCTGTCTCAAAAAACTATATTTTTTTTAAAAAAAAACTATGTAGGCTACATGGGAATCCCTAGTGTTGAACAATGACAAAGAAATTTGTTTACTGATGTGGCTGACGACATTGCTCACTGGTAAAGTAGTTGCCTAACACACTTAAGACCCCAGGGGAAGAAGAAAGAAAAGAAGATGGGGAAAGTATAGGAAGTGGGAAAGGGATGGTATTTGTCAAAAGAAAGAGTATTGAAAAGGCCTAGACTTTGGGGGAGCTGGAACAAGGACATAGATGTGGTCTTTGGTGGCTTGGTTTAATGTCCCCATCCTATGACATAACCTCTGTGAGAACTGATGTACTTTTTTCCTGGACCTACCTTTCTTTCTTTTTTTCCTCTTTCCTTCTTTCTTTTGTGAATAAGGTCTCCTGTGGCCAAAGCTGGCCTAAAGTGCATTATGTAGCTGAGGATGACCTTGAACCCTTGCTCCTCTTATTTCTACCTCCCAAGTGCTAGAATTACAGGTGTGCACAACTGTTCACTTCCCTGGTCTTTTAAAGTAGAGTCACATTATATGTGAACCATTCTGTGTGGTTCACAGCAGGCCATGGGTTAGTGTCTTTAGCCTCCACATGCTGAGGTGCCAGTCATGTGCTGCCATGTTCAGTTCCTCATTTTAAAAAAATAAATTGAATTTTAATTTAACTTTTTTTTCTTTTAGATAGGCTTTCTCTGTATAGCCCTGGCTGTCCTAGAACTCACTCTGCAGACCAAGATAGCCTGGAATTCAGAAATCCTCGTTCCTCTGCCTTCTGAGTACCAGGACTGAAGGCGTGCACCACCACTGCCTGGCAAAAGGATTTATTTTTATTAGGGGTGGAGAGATGGCTCCATGGTTAAAAACACTTACTGCTCTTGCAGAAGACCCAGGTTCAATTCTCAGCACCCCACAGCAATTCCCAACCTTCAGTAGTTCCAACTCTAGGGAATCCCACGCCCTCTTCTGGCCTCTGAGGGTGGCCATGAAGATGCACTTACAGACATGCAAGCAAAACACACACGTAAATTGTCTTTGACTTTAATTTTTTATTTTTATTATTTTCAGGAATGGGGTGAGAGGTATGTGCATCAGAATGCAGGTGTTCTCAGATGCTAAAGGCATTGGGTCTCTTAGAACTGGAGTTATAGGTAATGTAAGCTATGGGGGGCGGGTGCTGGGAACTAATTTCAGGTTCCCTACATGAGCAGTATACACTCTTAACTCTTTTATTTATTTTTTCCAAGACAGGGTTTCTCTGTGTAGCCCTGGCTGTCCTGGAACTCACTCTGTAGACCAGGCTGGCCTCAAACTCAGAAATCTGCCTGCCTCTGCCTCCCAAATGCTGGGATTAAAGGTGTGCTCCACCACTGCCCAACCCACTCTTAACTTTTAACACATCTCTCCAACACCTATTTTTCCCAATTTTTTAATTAGTTCATTTTTATTGAGTGTGCAGTAACATACACATGCATGCTGTGTACGCCACAGTGCATGTGTGGAGGTCAGAAGACAACTTGTGGGAACTGGTTCTCCCCTTCCACCATGTGGGTCCCCAATCTTCAGGCCTGACAGCAGATGCCTGTATCTATCTTCAGATCCATCTCTTCAGCCCTTAGTTCCTCATTTTTAAAGGGGGACTAACATGCAACTGCCTTGCAGGATGTCAAAGCCGCTGTTCGCCTGTCTACCTCAGAATAGGTCTTCCATAGAGGTGTTGTTCTCAGCATAACAGAATAAGGGGATGGCCAGAGGGGTGACACAAGTATATGAGTCCTTGTCACTGGGTCTTTAGCCTTGGTATCTCTCAAGGTCTCTCTGAGCCTGTCACTTTTACTATTAAATGGGCACTTATATGCTAGTTCTCTCAACAAGGCCCTGTAAGGATTCAAATTCCCTGACCTTACATCGATGGAATAGAGAAGACCTAAGATACCCTCACCAATAGGCCTGTGAGATTTAACCTTTAAAAACTTGTTAGTGGGTTGGCGAGATAGCTCAGCGGGTAAGAGCACTGACTGCTCTTCTGAAGGTCCTGAGTTCGGATCCCAGCAACCACATGGTGGCACACAACCACTCGTAATAAGATCTGACGACCTCTTCTGGTACGTTTGAAGACAGCTACAGTGAATTACGCCAGAGCGAGCTGGGCTGGCAGAGGTCCTGAGTTCAGTTCCCAGCAGCCACACACATGATGGCTCATGGCCATCTGTACAGCTACAGTGTACTCATACACATAAAATAAATAAAATAAATCTTTAAAAAAGAACTTGCTAGTTTAGCAAAGCTGGACTAAAAACAGTTTCTGGACCCCTGCATACCGACTGACCAGCAGATACCCCACACTAATTCCAAGAATACAATCTTATTTTATTTCACGTGTACTACAGATGTGGAAGGGAAGCCACATTTAGTAAGATTCTGAAGGCATACGAACCCTTTCTTCTAACAGTAACCCTCCCAGGAACCACACTCCAAATATGTATTCACAGGATCATTAAAAAGGGTTGTATAGGATGCAAGAGCCCGTGGACAACATGTGTGCCCATGGTGAACAAGACAGCACAAAACAAGATGTGAGCTCCCTAACTGTTGGACTCCATTCTGCCCCGGGTGTTTGCATCCAGTCCTAGACCAGAAAGAACTCAGTAAATATTTGCTAGATGAATGAGTGAGCTAAGCAGGGTAGAGCTTTCCTATAATCATGCTCAGGAGGTTACAGGCAATCACAAACTGAAGAAGATGACAGAGGACTCATGAGATGGTTCAGCAGACAAAGGTGCTTGCAGTTAAGCCTAATATATGAGTACAATCCTTTGGGCCCACACAGTGGATGGAGGAAACTGACTCCCACAAATTATCCTCTGACCTCCACTCATGCATAATGATACATATGCACAAACATCACACACACGTGCACACACACACACATGAACACACAAAATAAATAAAAATGTAGTTTAAAAATTAAGAAGTGAAGCCAGACAGTGGTGGTGCACATCTTTAGTCCTGGTGCTCAGAGGCAGAGGCAGAGGCAGAGGCAGAGGCAGATGGATCTCTGTGAATTCAAGGCCAGCCTGGTCTACAGAGCAAGTTCTAAGACAGTCAGGGCTACACAGAGAAAAACCTGTCTCAAAACAAACAAACAAACAAAGAAACAAAGATAACCACAATGTACTAGGCACTATGTCTTCCCTGTGTCCTTTCATTAGATTCCCAGTGCCACCCGACACACTGTTAATCTCACAATACAAATGGTGACACTGAATCCCAAGCGAGGTTACTTGCCTGGTCTACATAGTGAGTTCCAGGCAAGCCAGGACTATGAAGTGAGACTCTCTCAAAAGTAAATAAAGAAACAAAACGAACATAAATTTTGAATCCAGATCTCTTAGAAGCAATGTTCTTAAATATTCCTCTGCAAGGCATATGACCTATTTATAGCAAGATACCCAGCACCGTATAAAAATAAAAGAAATAAGCCAGGTAAAGTAGCACGTTTGGGAGACTGAGGCACAGGATTGCCAAGACCAGCCACATATGGTCTACACAGGGATAACCAGGGCTGCAGAGCAAGAACCTCCCCCCCAATCTCAAAAAGAGTTACATATGTCCTTAACTTATTAATTAATAAGCACAAGCATAAAAAGTACCCTGGGGGCTGAAGAGATGAGTCAGTGGTTAAAAGTACTGACTACTCTTCCAAAGGTCCTGAGTTCAATTCCCAGCAATCATGCGGTGGCTCACAACTATCTGTAATGGGATCTGGTGCCCTCTTCTGGCCTGCAGGCATACATGCAGGCAGAATACTATATACATAATAAATAAGTAAATAAATAAATAAGTCTTTAAAAATAAAAAAAGAGTATCCTGATATAAAAACATCAATAGTGGTTATCACTGTTAAGGGGAGGGGGTTGTTGGTTGTCTTATTCTTGTTGTTGAAACATGGTCTCATGTAGCCCAGGCTGGCCTTGAACTCACTCCTTCTCCTGCCTCTGCCTCCCAAGTGTTGAGATTACTTCTGTCTTTTTTTTTTTTTTTCCAGAGCTGAGGACCAAACCCAGGGCCTTGCACTTGCTAGGCAAGCACTCTACCACTGAGCTAAATCCCCAACCCTGGGATTACTTCTGTTTTGTTCTTTTCTAGTGATGGAACCCAGGGTCCTATGTACCTCAGCAAGGGCTCCACCACTGAGCTACATCTCACCCTGACTGTGAGGTGACCACCTTAACTCCCTGTTGTCAGTCTGGTGAGTATATGTTGCTTCTTAATTTTTAAAGGACCAACTTTATTTTTCAAAATGTACCCTTGTGCCTTGGAGATGATTCCACAGGAAAAGATGCTTATAGCCCAGACTGATAATCTGATTTCCAAGTTGTCCTCTGACATCCATATGTACACCATGAGGGGAAGGCACATATATGCATGCACACACAAAATATATAGATAAAGAAAAGTTTTACAAACCCATAAATAAGGCTTCTTTCAACTCAGAAACCCGAGATTCTGAGTTCTAGACTCTTTTAATTTAACTTTGTGTAACAGAGATAGAAACAGAGGTGTTTGTTTGTGAGAGAGCCTGTCACTCTGTAGAGAGGCCTGGCTGGCCTGAAACGCACTTTGTAGACCAGGCTGGCCTCAGACACACAGAATCTGCCTCCCTAGTGCTGGACATAAAGGTGTGTGCCACCACTCCCAACAAAAAGGACATTTATTGATTGACACTGTGTAGCAAGCACTAAGCCCAACTCTCTCACATTCTTTAACCTAATGTGATAGTGAATGTTGGCTGCCAAAACTCACAAGCCTCTGGGCACATCTGTGAGGGACTTTCCAGATTAGGTTAATGAGGTGAGAAGACTCACCCTTGACATGGCTAAAGTCATTCCAAGGGCTAGGGTGATGCATAAATGAAGAGAAAGGGAGCTAAATTCATCTCTACCTGCTTATGGGCTGCAGATGCACTGTGACCTGTGACCTGTGACCTTAAACCCTTGCTGCCAGGACTTCAGGACTTCTGTGCCGCGACAGACTGTGCAGATCCTTCCTTAAATTCTTTTTTTTGGGGGAGGAGGGATTGGGTTTTTGTTTTTTGTTTTTTAAGATTTATTTATGTCGGGCAGTGGTGGCACGTGCCTTTAATCCCAGCACTTGGGAGACAGAGGCAGGCAGATTTCTGAGTTCAAGGCCAGCCTGGTCTACAGAGTGAGTTCCAGGACAGCCAGGGCTGCATAGAGAAACCCTGTCTCGAAAAAACAAAAAACAAACAAACAAAAAGATTTATTTATTATTATATGTAAGTACACTGTAGCTGCCTTCAGACACACCAGAAAAGGGCATCAGATCTCATTGCAGGTGGTTGTGAGCCATCATGTTGTTACTGGGATTTGAACTCAGGACCTTCAGAAGAGCAGTCAGTGCTCTTAACCACTGAGCCATCTCTCCAGCCCTGTTGTTTTTTGCTTGTTTGTTTGTTTGGTTGGTTGGTTGCTTAGCTTTGGTTGATTTTTGTCAGTTATTTGATCACAGCCAGGAGAGAAGTAATTAAGATATCTTAACTTCACCTATTCAATGAAAGAGATGAAAATCTCTTTGTAATGGATAAACTAGACCTCTGAGAGCCACGTGCCTTGCAGTGGGAATGTTTAAAAACATCACTGGGGGGGGGGGGGGGGGGGGGGTGCGGTATGGGAGGAGTTGGGGGAGTGCACATGCCTTTAATATCAGCACTCAGGAAGCAGAGGCAGGGGGATCTCTGAGTTGGTCTACAGAGTGAGTTCCCAAAAAAGATTGCTTCTGAGAAATTGGGGTTCAATTCTTAAGTTTATTTGTTTGTTGTGAGAAATAGTCTCAGTTTGTAGCCCTGGCTTGCCTGCAACTCACGATACAGACCAGGCAAGTGTGACCTCAGGCAAACAACCTCACCTGGGTTTCAGTGTCACCATTTGTATAATGAGATTAACAGTGTGTCTCATTCAAGCAGTGGACACTGCTTATTGCTTTTATTTCCATTGTTATTTCTTCTCTCATCACCAGCAGGAAGCCGTCACAGGAATGGGACACCAACCTGTGTCTAAAAGACCCACAGGCAGTTTTTCTATGTGTTTGTTGTGTTCAGGGGAGGCGATGGTGTTGGGGAGTAAGCACCCCGCCACTGCACTACTTCTTAGCCCTAATTCGTTTTCTTAACTTCTATTTACTGTATGTGTTTATGTATAGGAACAAGGCATGTGTGCAGAGGTCAGAGAACAGCTTTCGGGAGTCAGTTCTTTTCCTCCAGCATGTGGCTTCTGGAGACTGAACTCAAGTCATTCGGTTTAGCAGTGAGAACTTTCACCTGCTGAACCTTGTCACTGGCAACAGCCACAGCATGTCAGAGTTCTGCAGATCAGGCCAGCGCTAGGTTAGGCCACAAGCATGTCAGAGTTCTGCAGATCAGGCCAGCGCTAGGTTAGGCGAGTTTTGTCTGTGAGGAGTCACGTGATCCAAACTTCTGTGTGTGCAGCCAAAAAAATGTCTCCTTAAGAACAATGGTCAAAACAACAAGTCTTTGCACTCAGAAGAGACCCAGACAGGGATCCAATTTATGTCTATTCTAGGCACAGAAGTCCCCCTGGCACCTAAGGGGGACAGAACACTCAGCTCAGCTGAATAGGTCACCCCAAATTAGCTACATCCACTTTAAAGCTGTTAATGTACCCTCAGTGTTCCAAGGACTCATAACAAAATCTCAAAGTTCACAAGCCAGAATGAGCCTGGAGACCTTCTTAAAGATTTAGGAATATCGCCAGGCAGTGGTGGCGCACGCCTTTGATCCCAGCACTTGGGAGGCAGAGGCAAGCAGATTTCTGAGTTCGAGGTCAGCCTGGGCTATACAGAGAAA
>NW_022196897.1:140261791-140264022 GCF_008632895.1 Mastomys coucha
AAAAAAAGATTTAGGAATAGCAACCACAATCATGAATGTTAGCAAGAAAGTAAAAAAGGCCAGAGACTTACCCTACTGACTGACTGAACCACAAACACTGTCAAGATTCAAGATGTCCAGAGCTCAGTTCCAGCCCTAGAGGGGCCAGTAGGTCTCAGAAGCATACAGTGGCTTCTGTTCCCCAGAAAGCTCCCAGGCTGGAGCTATAGCTCAGTGGTACAGTTCTTCCAGTCATGCAGTCATACATGAGGCCCTCAGTTTGATTCTCAGCACCAGGGAGGGAGGAAGAGTTTCTATTCTAGACACTTGAAATGTATTATCTCATCCTAATGAATGGGCTGCCCTTGGCTTTATGTGCATTATTCTTTACTCTTGCAAAAAACTAGACATGGCACGTAGTATCATCCAAGACTGGGGCAATCGTGGCCTCTGTATCCAAATAGAAATCAGTTCAGTTGTAGCCAGAATCTTCTTAGCTGCATAACTTAAGAAAAGTGACTTAGCCAGGCAGTGGTGGTGCACGCCTTTAATCCCAGCACTTGGAAGGCAGAGGCAGGCAGATTTCTGAGTTCAAGGCCAGCCTGGTCTACAGAGTGAGTTCCAGGACAGCCAGGGCTACACAGAGAAACCCTGTCTCGAAAAACCAAAAAAAAAAAAAAAGTGACTTGCTAATATAAAACCAAATAATAATAATAATAATAATAATAATAATAATAGCAATTCTTATTATTCTAGGATTTTATCATGAACATTTATTATGTGCCAATGTATACTTATGTCTTTTTCTTCTCCTTTGATCCCTTTGTTTGTTTATTTGTTTTTTGATTCAGGGTCTTACTTATAGTTCAGATTGGCCTGAAACTCATAGTAATCCTCCTGCCTCAGCCTCCGTGGGGTGGGGGGTGGGTTAGGATTAAAAGCATGTGTCACCATGTCCAGCCTTTACTTTTTCTTCCTTTTGTTTTCTTATTTAAAATGAAAAGATTGGTTTATTTTTATTTACATCTGTGGATGTATGGCACAGTGTGTTGGTACTCACAGAGGCCAGAAGAGGGTGTCAAGTCCTCTGGAGCTGGATCCACAGGCAGTTGTGAGCCACCCCAATGTGGGTACTGGGAATGGAGCTCTGAGCACTAAGCACACTCAACCACCAAGCCCTCTCATCGCTCCTCCCACCCATTTTTTTCTACATTTCTCTACATTTTATTTGCAAAACCTAATAAATAAAATGCCTTATACCTTTCAACTGGGAGAAACTCTAATAAAGCAAGTTAAAGTTTTAAAAGAGACCTCCTTGAGAGCAAAGATTTCTCTTACATAGGAAAGGATTCTTTCATCATGGTCTCCCCAATATAACATTACCTTTTTGTTAATTCCTTTAGTCACTATCGTTAAATTTTTCAACTCCCTATTTTTTTAATTCTATACATGAGTAGACTGTATTTATATCATTCCTATGCTGCCAACTCTTCTATGTCCTCTTCTACTATATCCCCTTCACAAATTCATATCCTCTTCCTCCAAAATTACTTTTGTTTACACACACACACACACACACTCCACTCAGTCCCATAATTGTTACCCAGGTGTACATGGGTATAGGACTACCCACTTTGGCCTGGGTGACCTATCAGGGGGCTCATCCCTAGAGAAAACTGACTCTCCTTTAGTAGCCATTAACTACATATAGCTCTTCAATAGGGGTAAGGCCTTCTGAGCCTCTCCTCCATCTGTGTTGGAATGTCAACTTGGTGTGCTCTTGTGAGGGAGCCATATTGTTGAGAGTTCATGGTCATAATGTCCTTATCACGTCCAGAAGACTCTCATAGCAATTCCCTCCGCCCTCCGGCTCTGATAATTTCTCCACCACCACCACCCCTCACTCTGTGTCCCTTAGTCCTGGGTAGAGGGTTATCTTCCAGGTGTCCCATCTGAGGCTGGGCACACCAATGTCACTCACTCTCTGTACCTTGGTCAGCTGTGGGTCTCTGAAAGAGCCCCTGACTGTTGTTGCAAAAGGAAGTTTCTTTGATGAGCGATAAGAGCTGCACTTAGAAAGCACACAAATTTAGCATCCCTTTTTTATGCTTTATTATTATTATTATTATTATTATTATTATTATTATTATTATCAGTCTTTCAAGACAGGGTTTCTCTCCATCCATAATAAGATCTGATGCTCTCTTCTGGTATGTCTACATAATAATAAATAAATCTTTGGGCCTGAGGGA
>NW_022196897.1:140264032-140265831 GCF_008632895.1 Mastomys coucha
AAAAAAAAAAAAAAAGACAGGGTTTCTCCATGTAGCCCTGGCTCTTCTGTCCTGGAACTCACTCTGTTGACCAGACTGGCCTTGAACTCAGAAACCCATCTGCCTCTGCCTCTTATTCTTTATGTTTTCTTAAGATGGGGTCTCACTGTGTTGCCTAGGTGGACCCTGAATGTTTAAGCTCAACAGATCCTCTTGCTTCAGTCTCATGAGTACCTGAGATTACAGGTTTGTTCCACCCTGGCCATCTTTTATATATCTATCTTTAAAAACCATAATCTCTCAGTGGAGCACTGGTGGCACACACCTTTAGCCCCAGCACTTGGGAGGCAGAGGCAGGTAGATCTCTGTGAGTTCCAGGACTGCCAGGGCTACACAGAGAAGCTTTTCTGCTGGGGGCTGAGGGGAGACCTCTGTATGACATGGAACTTTCCCACCTGGAATAAAGCATTTAGACTAAGACTTACTGAATTAGCTTGCACTGTGCCTTAGTACTATTTTTCAGTGCATGATAGATTCACTGTCACTGTCAGTATGTTCAGCCAAGTTGGAAAAGGAACGAAGGAAAGCAGGGCATTTTCCTTGCAGGCCTCCCTCCCTCTCCTCCCTGGCCTGGCCTCCAAGGGCCCAGGCCAGTCCTGGCATGAGCTCTGCACACACAATGGGCCTCACTAAGCAGCAGACTGAGGCGTGTTGGCTGCCAGCTTGCACCCAGGCTCTAGTCACAAACATCCCTGTGGCTGGGAACAGGCTCAGAAGATTTGTACAGATCCCTGACTTAGCAGAAAAAAAGGTTCTAGGAGGCGGGCTGGGGTGGCTGAGGCCTAGCTGAGTCCCCAAGCTTGGGCCTAGGAAGGAGGCTTATGGGAAATACCTGGTGTTCACTGGCGACACCTGTTCTTCCAGGACAGTCTCAGAATTCTATCTCCACCAAGCTGCCTTGCCAAGCTCACATCCAAATGATAGACCTGCCTCCCACGGCTCTTCCAGGTAGCCTTAGGAGTAGGCTGGGGCTGGGGAAGTTCAGAACAATGTGACCAAAGATTTGGCTCGCAGGAGACCTAGACTCCAGCAAGCTCCTAAGAGTCCTGGTTACTACTTGGGAAAATTGAGTGCCTAACCCAAACAAATTTCTCAAAGTCTCCAGGGACAAGCATAACCCAGCATCCTCCTGTCCTGTAAACTGTTCAAATCACTCCTGTAGTGCAGGCTTTTAAGTCCAGTTCCTCACCTGACACCGCTCCCTCCGTATCTCCCTGTTGTGCTGCCTTGAAGAGAACTTTCCATGAGGCAGCCTAGAGACCAGGTCAAAAAGACTTCAAAGTTGGGAACAGAGCTCAGTGGTAGAAAATCACCTAATATGTGTGACCCTTAAGCTCAGCTCAAGGTCTCTCACCACCACATTAACACTAAAGGGAGCTGGTGAGAGGGATGAGGAGAGAGTGAGAATTCAAGTAAGAAAAACTGGAAAGCAGAACGTAGTGATTAAGATATATAATCCTGCCGGGTGGTAGTGGCGCACGCCTTTGATCCCAGCACTTGGGAGGCAGAGACAGGCAGATTTCTGAGTTCGAGGCCAGCCTGGTCTACAGAGTGGGTTCCAGGACAGCCAGGGCTATACAGAGAAACCCTGTCTCAAAAAAAACAAAAAACAAAAACAAAACAAAACAAAAAACAAAAAGAAGAAGAAGAAGATATATAATACTCCACAGGCAGTAGTGGCACATGCTTTTAACCCCAGTGCTCAAGGAGAAGAGGTAGATGAGTCTCTGAGTTCGAGGCCAGCCTGGTCTATGGAGTGA
>NW_022196897.1:140265841-140278901 GCF_008632895.1 Mastomys coucha
GCTGAGGCAGGAGGAGTGTAAATTCAATACCAGCCTGGCTGAACCATAAGACTACCTCAATAAACCTAAAATGAGTCAGATATGTTGGTGCACTCCTTAATCCCAGCACCTGGAAGGCAGAACCAGGTGTATCTCTGTGAGTTCAGGACCAGCCTGGTCTACTTAGTGAAACCTTGTCTCAAAAACATTTTTTTAAATCAAAAAAGGAAATCAGGCATGAGGGCTGGACTGAGGTCCAGCAGTCCAGAGCTCACACTGCCCGTCCAGAAGACTCATGTGCAGTTCCAAGCACCCTCATGGGATGGCAACTCCATCTCTAGGGAATCTGGCACCTCTGCAGCAGAGCTCCCCTGCACACACATACACAGACCCATATACAGACTTACACACATCATTAAAAATAATAAATATAATTTTTAACAAAAATCCAGGCATGATGATATAGCCTGTAATCCCCACATTCAACAGATGAAGGCAAGAAAGTCAGGAGTTCAAAGTCAGCCTGGGCTACTTGAAACTACATCAAATAACCAAAACATAAAATGAAGGGACGGGGAACTGTTTCAAGTATCTTTTTTGTTAGTATTCACTTCTTTGTTTTTTGAAACAGTTTCTCACTATGTAGGCACTATGTAGGCCATGGCTAATCTGGAGCTATAGGTACCTGTCTTTC
This sequence comes from Mastomys coucha, assembly GCF_008632895.1. Classification (NCBI taxonomy): domain Eukaryota; kingdom Metazoa; phylum Chordata; class Mammalia; order Rodentia; family Muridae; genus Mastomys; species Mastomys coucha. The sequence continues at coordinate 140,266,515 of NW_022196897.1, forward strand.
TGCCAAACTTACAGAGATCTACCTGCCTCTATCTCTGAGTGCTGAGAGGAAAGATGTGTGTGCCACTACACCTGGCACTATTATTCTTTTAATAAGAAAGAAGTATCGACAGGTGGTGGTGGCACACGCCTTTGATCCCAGCACTTGGGAGGCAGAGACAGGCAGATTTCTGAGTTCAAGGCCAGCCTGGTCTACAGAGTGAGTTCCAGGACAGCCAGGGCTATACAGAGAAACCGTCTCGAAAAACCAAAAAAAAAAAAAAAAAAGTATCTGTCTGTCTGTCTGTCTGTCTGTCTCTGTGTGTGTCTGTGTCTGTATGTGCCACATGTGCAAGGTTGCCCATGTGCCCAGAAGAGGGCCTCCTAGGTCTCTAGAGAGGGAGTTATAGGCAGTTGGGAATCACTGATCTTGGTGCTGGGAACTGAACTTGGGTCCTCTAAAAGAGCATCAAGCAGCCACTGAGCTGTCTCTCTGCTCCCTCCCTCCTATCCCCCACCAGACCCAGGCTGGCCTAGCCAAGGATGACCTTGAAGTTTTGATCCTCCTGCTTCTACCTCCTACCAAATGCCAATCACTCATCCCTCTCAGAAGGACGTACATGCTACAAATAAATGTTCTCAGCCTAAAAAGAGAAGGTATGGATTGGAAACATAGCTCCAGTAACACCTTGCCATCTATACACTAAGATTTTAAATAGCAAGTCAGATGTAGTAGCATATGTCTTTAATCCTAGCACCTGGGAGCAAGAGGCAGGCAGATCTCTTGTGAGTTCAAAGCCAACCTACTCTACATAGTGAGTTCTGGGACAGCCAGGGCTAAATAGAAAGACCATCTCTCAAAACAAACAAACAAAGAGCTGCAAACAATAGGAACTCAAGGAGCTTTAACATCAACTGTGGTGTAGTCCATCTAGATGTGAAGAGCCCCATACACTCTCCTACTGCCATAAACTCAGACATCTTCCTGCCATTTTTTTCTTTATCCCATCAAACCATAAGCTTAAAATAAATCCTACCTCCTTAAAAAAAAGTACAATAAAATGTGACATTTTGATGAATGTCACTTGTTTTAAATCGAATCACTGGCTATAAACATTAAAATAGTAAGATCTGAAGGGAGAAGTCTCTCTCCTATCCATAACATGTACGACGCCATTTGTTGGCTCTGCTGTTAGAGTATGATTGATAGAGACTGGGGATATAGCTCACTGGTAGAATGCTGCCATTTATTTCCTTTTTATTAGGTTCATTCATTTTTCTTTTTATTTTTTATGTGTGAGTATTTTGCCTGAACATATGCATGTGCACCGCTTGCATGCCTGATGCCCCAAGAAGTCAAAAGAGGGTGTTCGATCCCTAGAACTGGAGTTTCAGATGGCTGTGAATCATCATGTGGAGCTGGGAATCAAATCCCAATCCTCTAGAAGAGGAACAAGTACCATCTTTCCACCCCAGCTTCTTTTTTTTTTCCTTGAGAAAGGGTCTCACTATGTAGCGCTAGTTGATCTGGAACCCCCTATGTAGAACAGGCTGTTCTTAACCTCACAAAGGTGCTGGTATTCACTGCCTCATGTGTGTGTGTGTGTGTGTGTGTGTTACATATATAACTGATTGGTTACATATGTATATGTATGTATGTATGAACATACATATATATGTGAACATATATACATATACATGAACATATATATGAACATATATACATACATATATATGTAACCAATCAAATTTATATATATATACACATACACACACACATACCACATACACCAGGCACAGTAGTACATACTTATAATCCCAACACTCAGGAGGTGGAGGGAGAAAGAGCAGTTCAAAGTCACCCTCAGTTACATAGGGAGTTCGAGGCCAACCTGAGCTATATGAGACACTATCTAAACCAAACCAGACAAAACAAAACCACTATACACAATCAGATATATAAAATGTATCAATACTAGTTATAGATATGCCTAAAATATAAAATAAAACAAAACTGAATAGGAGTTGAGGTCTTGGACCACAAGAACAGCAAAGGTGAGGGTCTGGGGCAATAGCTCAGTGGCTGAGTGGGTCAAAAGAAGACCCAGGTACTATTCACACACAGACCGTGAAGATACACGGGCAGGCAAAAACACCCATTCAAATAGATCAAAATTAATCTTTATAAAGTTGCAAAGGTCACCCAGGGTCCCAAAGCCTCTTTACGTCTATGCCATCCTGAAGACCCTTGGAGAAAGCTGGCAGGCGTGGGGTCTGGGTCTGACCACAGCAGCTTTGCTAGCCATGGCATTGTCTGCCAGCCTCCCCAATTTCTCCATTCCTATTCTGGGCGAGAAGCCAAAGATACATTCCTCGGGCCCCTACAGCCTGGAGCTGACACAGTAGAGTTCGAGGAAAAGGCTGAGCAAAGCAGAAATCTCCTGAGAGTGTCAAAAGGCAGATAACCACATCAGGAGGCTTTTGGGGGTGGGGGACAATGGAGCAACTAAGAACCAGAGAAAGTGAGACACATCAAGACCACACACAGGAACAGCTTTGCAGAGAGCCACCCAACAAAGGCTCTCCTCAAAACACTTCTCTGATCTTCACTGGATATGACAGGACACTACCTACTGGCCAAATCTCAGAATTTGAGGGTCCCTGGATGCTAAAGAGCCCGGGATTAAAAAGCTGCTGTGGCCCTTCGGCAAAGAATCTTAGTTTTTCTTTCTGGGTCCTCACTCTTTTCTTTGACTTAGCACTCAATGGGTGGCGCATCCTGGTCACAACCCAGAGAGCTGGGAGTTACGTCTCCATTAAGAGAAGAAAGTAAGGTTCATAGAAATGAAGTGATTTGTCCAAGACTATACTATTAGAGGGTTAGAAACAAGAAATACAAACCAGAACTACTTAGCTCTATGCCTGTTCTCCTTCCAGCAGCCCACACTAACCCCAGGTAGGTCCTGATTCTATTTTCATGCCCACATCCCCTTAAAGCCAGACTGGAGCCACTTGGGGCCTTGGGGAAGGTGGAAAGAAATTAAAAGAGCCCTTCCCAGGCTCTGGGTTCTGTACCCCAGTACTTACCCTCCAACACAACCTCCTTGCCTGTCTTCTTGAGGGCCTGTACCGCTTCATCGTGGGTGGCAGAGGACAAATCTTCACCATTCACAGACAGGATGGCATCCCCAACGAAGAGGGCCTCTGTCTGGTCTGCTGCCAGTCCCTTGAAGATCTTGGAAATGAGAATGGGCATCTTGTTTTCCCGGCCCCCTGCACATAGGCACAAAACAAGGAGGAAACTGAGGCAGGTGCTCTGACACGGGGAAACGTGTCACATAGGCACAAAACAAGGAGGAAACTGAGGCAGGTGCTCCGACACGGGGAAACGTGTCACATAGGCACAAAACAAGGAGGAAACTGAGGCAGGTGCTCCGACATGGGGGAGATGAGCAAATAATGAGAAATAAGGGCATGATGAATTGTAGCTATAATCCCATCATTCAGGGGGCTTAGGGAGGAATGGATTACGTTGGGTGCAGAGCCACCCAGAGATCTAGCAAGAGATCTAGCTAATAATAGATTTTCTGGATCCATAATGCTATAGTTTGGCTCTGGATCTTTTGTTTAAATGTTTTGTGTGTTCGCTACTTTATTGATTCTTAAATTTTTTTTCTTTCACTGATTCTTAAATGTCTTATATTTTAAGCAGTTTCCCACAATATCAGAATTTATTGATAAACCCCATCTGGATTTAAGAGGAGTAATGATTGTCTTCTATAACCACCAAGTTTTAGAATCCAGAGCTGGGTGTGGTACAGAATGCCTGTTATCCCAGCACTAGGAAACAGAGCTGGAGAAGGGGGGTTTCGACCAGCCGGGGATATATAAGACCATCTCAAAAATAAATTAATTAAATGAGCTTTGTTAACCAGGATTCACACTAGAAGGGAAGGCTTTAAGTTATAGAAGTTTCAAAAGTATATCTGAATTTCATCTCTAATATAAGAAAGTAATGCATTTTACTGCATTACTTTACTATTAAAATCTTAAATGCCATTTAAAAAATTTAACATGTATTTATTTACTTTGTATCTGTATGCATGTATTCAAGTCCATATGCGCTATACATAACACACATGTAGAGATCAGAGGACAACTTGTAGGAGTTGGTTCTCTCCTTCCACCATCTGGGTCCTGGGGTACTGGGGTCAAACTGGTCATGGGTCGTGGCAGCAATCACCCTTATTTCTAAGCCAGTGGTTCTCAACCTGTGGGCCTCTACCCCTTTGAGAGGGTCAAACAACCCTTTCACAGGGATTGGATATCAGACATCCTTTATGTTGGATATTTATATTATTATTCTCATAGCAGTAGCAAAATAGCAGTTATGAAATTGCAATGAAAATAACTGGTTAGGACTTACCACAACATGAGGAACCGTATTAAACGGTTGCAGTGTTCGAAAGGTTGAGAACCCCTGCTTCTGAGCCATTTCATTAGCCCTCAGATGCCTTTCTTTCGCTTGTTTGTTTGTTTGAGACAGATCTCACTATGCAGCCCTGACTGGCCTGGAACTTACTATGTCCAATGGGCTATTCCGAAACTCAGGGAGATCCACCTGCCTCTGCCTCTGCCTCTGGGGTGCTAAGACTAAAGACATTTGCCACCACACCCAAACCAAATGTCTTTTTAAAATAGTCAGCTGGGCTGGACGTGGTGGTACTTGCTTGTAATCCCAGCAGTGGGGTGGCAAAGAAACAAAAGGCTTACTGCACATTCAAGACCAACCCTTTTTTGCAGATATGAAGTTTCAGGACAGTACAGACTACACAGCAAGACAGTCTCCAAAAGACTCAAGTCAGACCCTTGAATATCAGATTCCTGGCCTATCCTCAAAGCACTGGTGATGAGAGACTGGAGGCACAGAGCAAGAGGTCATTGTCTCAAGGTTACATAAATCGGTGACATTTGAGCCTGGAACACCTCTCCCAACCTCCACCCGGGCCCAACAGTTGCTCATGGCACTGCCCAAGGCTTGAGGCCTAGGAGAAGAAGGTGTTTCTATTTATAGCTAGCCTCCCCCACCTAAAAGTAGGGACTTCAATTCCATCTGAAGCTATGACCATTCCCAGCTGCTTCTCAGACTCAGCTGGACCCCAGAAAGGAAGTTACCATGGCAACAGGAGCCCAGTCTTCAATCCAGGAAGAATTGAATGAAACTGTTACTTTCCCTAAAGTCCCATAAAAATGTCCTTCCAACACCCGAAAGTACAGATTTGAGTTGTGTCTCTGTACCTTGGCAATACCCTGCTCCTCTGAGAGTTGGTTTGTCTGTCTGCAAAGTAGAACTTTATAGAACTCTAGTTCCTCCCTGACACAGTGAGTGGTTTTTTTTTTTTAATTGGCCTGTTTCCTGGGCCTGTCATAGAGTTTGGGATGAAAGCTGGTGCCTGCTCTGTTCTTCCATTCCCCCTTTAGCTGCCTGGGAAGGATATGATTCCCTGGGCAGTCTTTAGGGCAATAGTGGCTCTATAATTAAGATTTAAATCCTGGTTCTGCCATTCATGGACTGATCCTGGGGAAATTATTTTTCCCTTCTGAGTCTCAGTTTCTTCACCTGCAAAAGTGTCAGATAGGCCGGGCTGTGGTGGCGCAGGCCTTTAATCCCAGCACTTGGGAGGCAGAGGCAGGTGGACTTCTGAGTTTGAGGCCAGCCTGGTCTACAGAGTGAGTTCCAGGACAGCCAGGGCTATACGAAGAAACCCTGTCTCAGAAAAAAAAAAAAAAAAAAAAAAAAAAAGCGGAGATTAAACTCACCACTGATGATTAAATTAACCTTTCCGGGTTTTTTTTTGGTTTTTTTTGGTTTTTGAGACAGGGTTTCTCTGTATAGCTCTGGCTGTCCTGGAACTCACTCTGTAGACCAGGCTGGCCTTGAACTCAGAAATCTGCCTGCTTCTGCCTCCCAAGTGCTGGGATCAAAGGCATGCGCCACCACCGCCCGGCTCGGTTTTTTTTTTAAGATTTATTTATTTTATGTATATGAGTACACTGTAGCTATCTTCAGACACACCAGAAGAGGGCATCGGATCTCATTACAGATGGTTGTGAGCTACCATGTGGTTGCTGGGAATCGAACTCAGGACCTGTGGAAGAGTAGTTGGTGCTCTTAACCACTGAGCCATCTCTCCAGCCCCTAAACTCACCTTTCCCCATACATGATGGTCAAGATGAAATAGACCATGAGTTAAATGTAATGGCCTCAACACATAACACACAGTGACATTCACCACCATGTTCATTCCCTAACCTGGGCCAATGGATCTAAATGAGCTATCAATAAACACAGCCACCTCCCAGGAGGCCTGGGAATGTATAGATACTTTCAATCTGATAGACAGAGGGACAGGAATGATGAGCCTAGCAGCTGGGTATGAACATAGGTCTTTAACCACCACATTTAGTAGCTTTACAAGTCCCTCCTGGCCTTTTTCTCTCACACATGCCGGCAAGCCCCGCTCTCAGAAACATCCTCATTGTAAAGTTACCAAAACAGGCTCAGAGATGGGAAGTGACTTGTGGGAAGTTCACAGAGTTCTAGAACTCAGATGACAGCCTACATGAGCTAGGGAAGGAGTCAGTTGGTAAAGTGCTTGCCTAGCATCTCTAAAGCTCTAGGCTTGATCCCCAGCACAACATAAACCTATTTTAGCAGCACATCCCAGTAATCCCAGCACTCTGGAGGTGGACATAGGAAGATTAGATATTCAATGTTCTCCTTGGCTCATAGTTACCATGAGGCCAGCCTGGGATACATGAGATCATGTCAAACAACTGTCAGTCTTGGAAACTAAGAATTCTCAGGAAGGAATGGCAACTCTGGGCTCACTCTCTCCATGTACCTGTTAATGCACAAATGGGCAGATGAGGAGACTCAGACCTGACCATCAGGACTCCCAGCCTAGACAAACAGCCTCTGGAACCCAAGATCTCCTGGTCCTTATTGGCCCCTTCTCTGTTACCATGCCTGTGCCTCCTACCCATCTCTGGCACATTGAGCTCCCAGGCTCCAGGCCTTCACCTGTCCACCTAGGTTGTTATCTCGTGACTTCCCCCTTCTCGTCCTAGCAGTGTCCCTTTCCTTTCACCGCCGCCCCCGCCCCCGGCAGTCTTCCCGAGGACCCTCCTGCCCTTGGTACCCATAGCCACCGTTTTGCTTCAAAACAGAACTAAGCACCTTTGTCCTCGGTGCGCCACCCCCCCCTCCTTCCACACTTGTGTCTTCTGAGTCCCCTGTAAGACACCCGAACTCCCCCAAGCCCCTTCCGACCTTGGTGCTCTTCCCTCACTCTGTTCCTTCCTCCCCCGGAGACTCCGCTCCGCCCTAGACAGAAGGTTTTCGGTTACCTAGTCTCCGTGCGCTCCCAGCCCCCGTGACCCCTGAGCGCTCCGCAGCGGCACAGACAACGCGACCCCGTGCCCTCGGTGCCCCGCACCTACCCTTGATGCTGATGCCCAGCCCGCCGGCGTCGGCCTTGCGCACCGTCACGCGGCGCCGCTGGAGCAGCAGCGCTTCTGGCAGCTGTGTGGGCGCCGCGCCGGGCTCAGCGGCGCCGTTGAGCTGCGCGGGCTCCGGCTCCGGGCCGGGCTCGCCGTCGGCGGGGCTCACGGTCAGCGCGTCCTCCGCCAGAGAGAGCAACACCCGCTGCCACCGCTCACCGCCCGCCCCGGAGCCCGCCCCGGAGCGCAGTTCCAGCAACCCCGTGCGCGGAGCGCGCCTGCCTGACGCCATCTTCGCCTCGAAGTCCCAGGACGCTGCGCTCGCCCGGTCCCGCCGTACCCGACCCGCTCCGACCCAGCGCCCAGGGCAGAGGGCGGCGGGGCAGCAGAGCCAGCCGCCACCCTACCCCGGGCCTCGGGGGCGGAGCTTCGGAGGACAGGCTGCTGGGGCGGGGCCAACGGGGGCGGGGCCCCGGGAGTGACTGAAGAGACTCTACCCGGTAACCGAAGGCTGTGCAGCGGGATCATTTGGGAGTGGATCAGAACCGCGTTCCCGCAAAGCCACAGATAGAGGAGGTTGAGGGTGGGGTGCTCTGCGGGAACATAAAGAGGCCAGGTTCTGTGCATGGGGGTTCAGTTCTGTGTGCCGTCGAGGATTGGACTGTAGCTCGTGGAAGCAGAAGAACATGAAAAAGAATCAAGGATCCTGGGGTAGGGCTGCCTGTGGCGGGACGGTAGGCTTTGCAGATAGAGTTAACTGGTAAGCGAGCTAAGGAAGAAGATGGTTTCCCACGTTTTGGGTGCCATGGGGAGAGGGTACCAGCGGTGATCTGTGGGCGTGACTCAGCTTGAGGGTTCGGCCTCTCAAGAGGTAAGCCTGCCCACCAGGAGGAGGTCACTTGGAGGTAGAGGCTGGAGAATCTGCAAGTTTAAGTCCAGTCTAGGCCACATGAGACCCTGACTTAAAAAAAAAAAATACAGTCAGGCAGTGGTGGCACACGCCTTTGATCCCAGCACTTGGGAAGCAGGGGCAAGCGGATTTCTGAGTTCGAGGCCATCCTGGTCTACAGAGTGAATTCCAGGACAGCCAGGGATATGCAGAGAAACCCTGTCTCGAAAACAAAAAACAAAAAATAAAAATGAAATAAAAAATAAAAAAGACATAAAGAGACAGAGATAGAAGGTTCAGCGGTTTAGAGAATGTGCTGCTTTTATAGAGGAGCAGAGTAAAATTCGCAGCTTCGCACGTTGGGCAGCTTGCAACCACTTGTAACTCCAGCTCCAAGGAAATCTGACACCACTAGCTTCCTTGGGAACCTGTATTCACATTGCAAACCCCTACACCGTGCACGCAAAAAATAATGAAAATAAATAAAAAGACATGCACTATATATATACATACATACACTTATTCTGTGTTTGGATCTACGCTATCATTTGTGCCTCGTGTAAATCCTACACAACTGATGCATTGTCGCTATTTTATTGCTGAGAAACTGAGGCACACTAGTACTAAAAGCCTTTTTTTGTTTGGTTGGTTTTTGTTTGTTTGTTTTTTCCAGTTGTTTTTAGTACTAAAAGCCTACCTCTCTTCTAACCTGGATCTTTCTGGCTTCCAAGCTCATATTCTCCTTACTTAGAAACTAGAGTTAAAGATAAATTTGAGCTGCTATATATATGCTTGGAGCTGAACTCCAGACTTTAAGTTAAATATTGAAGGTCAAGCTAGGCTTACTAAGGAAAATCTGTAATCCCAGATACTCAGAAAGACTGAAGCAGGAGAATCACAAGTTCAAGGCCAGCCTGAGCAACTGAGTGAGACCCTGTTTTAAATTTTTAAAATACAGCAACAGTTGGCAGTGGTGGTACACATCTTTGATCATAGCACTCAGAAGTCAGGGGCATGTGAATCTCTGAGATTGAGGCCAGCATGGTCTATAGAGTGAGTTCCAGGACAGCCGAGACTAGACAGAGAAACCCTATCTGAGAGAGAGAAGGGGGGGGGCATACACCACCAGGAGCTGAGGCTCCTTCCCAAGACCAATTCTAGAATTAGATCCTTAAAAGTCCCCCCACGTATTGCCCTGCTTAATGAAGCCCAGACAGACTTTCTGGAAAGGAACCTTAACAGAAAGCTCCTCCCCTAGGGGACATTCTCTGTAGACAGAGCTGAGGAAAGGAGAAGTGGGCAAGCAGGCATCTGTATACCAAGCAGCTAGCAGAGAAGGAGAAAGTGTAGAGCCAGAAAAGTATGTATCGTGTGTGTGTGTGTGTGTGTGTGTGTGTGTGTGTGTGTGTGTATGTGTGTGTGTGTCCATGATCACACTGCATCAGTGATGCCAATCATCCTCTTCCCTGACGCCAATCATCCTCTTCCCTGCCCTGCCAGTTACCTCGTCAATGTGTAGTCAGAGGAATGCTCTACTCCCCCACATAGTCAGCTGTAGCCAGAAATTGACCATACACAGGAACACACACACACACACACACACACACACACACACACACACACACACGCCTGGCTACCTACCAAACCCCTGGGCAAAGCTCCCAGAGAAAACTGGTTCACTCCAAAGAGATAGGAGGAGGAGCTGGGAAAAGAAAAACCACAGGGGAGCTGCCAGCCACCAAAGCCCTACTGGTTCACACTATGAGAGCAAGTCCGAAGTCCTGGTCAGACAGTGAGTTTCCACTGCACAGGCTCCAGGACAATGGGCAGGGGCTCCTGTGCTCCCAGCAGTCATGATGAAAACCGCCATGACTGAGTACATCACCCAGCACGTGCTTTCTATGGTCGACACTCAGGAGGCTGAGATGGAATTTCCAAGTTTAAGGCCATTCTACATACCGGTTGTCTCAAAGTAAAACAGCAAAGCAGGAAGCCTGGGTCCTTCTTTGTGAGCTTGGGCAGTGAAAATGGCTATTAACTGGAACGTGTTATCTCTTGTTGCTGAGACCGAAGATCACAGGCTAGAAACGCAGCTGTCCCAGGCTCTACAAAGGGTTTTAGTTGGGTTACATGGCACTCAAGAGAGAGAGGCAGAAGGATCAGGAGTTAGAGAGCAACCTGGACTCCATAAAACTCAGAGAGAGAGAGAGAGAAAGAGAGACAGACAGATAGACAGACAATCAGACAGAGAGAGAGACAGAGAGAGGAACAGGGATCTGATAAAACTGCTCAGCAGAAAAGGCACGTGTCTAAGCCTAACCACCCACCAGGTAGAAGAGGACTAACTCTCAAAAGTTGTCTTCCGGGCTAGAGAGATGGCTCAGCGGGGAAGAGCACTGACTGCTCTTCAGAAGGTCATGAGTTCAAATCCCAGCAACCACATGGTGGCTCACAACCCACCCGTAATGAGATCTGATGCCCTCTTCTGGTGCATTTGAAGACAGCTACAGTGTACTTACATATAATAAATAAGTAAATCTTTTAAAAAAAGAAAAAAAAAAGAAAAAAAAAGTTGTCCTCTGACCTCCACAAGCACTCCATGGCCCACACCTGTACACACACGAAGACAGATAGACAGAAAGAGAGAAAGGCAGGGAAGAAGGAAGGAAGGGAGGAAGGGGGAGGGAAGAAGGAAGGAAGGAAGGGCAGGAGGGAGGAAGGAAGGAAGGGAAGGAGGAAGAAAGGAAGGGAAGGAGGAAGGGAAGAAGGAAGGGAGGGAGGAAGGAACTTAGCTCAAGATCAGGTGAAATCAATTGGATCTGGTAACAAATGAAGGCTCTACTTTCTAAATGTCAGGATTTAGGATGCTAACATTCCTTTACACTAAATTCTTAAGTCTACAGTTCAAATTCTCTAGCATGTGAGAAGTCTGAATCAAGCAGATTGCTAGAGTACCCCAGGAAAAGGGCTAAAAGCTTTGGAACCCAGGATATACTGATTCAATGAGGCTCAGTAACTCATCTTTATAGCCACAGCACTCAAGAGAGAACTGCTACTGGTTTGAGGCAAGCCTAGGTTACATAGTAATGTTGGTTTTTTATATTTTAGGGTAAGGTTTCTCTGTTATGTAGCTCTGGCTGTCCTGGAACCCACTCTGTAGATCAGACTGGCTTCAAACTCAGAGAGAGTCACCTGCCTCTGCCTCCCAAACACAAGGATTAAAGGCCTGCGCTACAACTGCAGGCATTTAAGGGACAGCTTAAAAACAAACAAAAGCAAACAGAAAGATTGCTCACTGGCTGGAGAGGCTGTGTACAGACCTGACGACTCGGTTCACTCCACCAAATCCCACGAGGTGGCAGAAGAGAACCAACTTCTGAAAATTGTCTAGCATTCACACAAGCCTCAGACTTTTTTTTTAAATAAAGTTTTCAAAAAAGAAAAGAGAGTTGGCAAGATGGCTCAGAGCATAAAGGAATTTGCTATGCAATCTTTGTGTCCTGAGTTCTATTCCCCAGAATCCACGTGAAGGTGGAAAGGGAACTAATTCCAGAGTTGTGCTCTGATGTCTACATGTGCCATGGTGCATACTCCCATACACTCATATCATGCATAGCATTCCTGCACTCAAGTGTGCACACATACACACATAGTAATGTATTCTTCTTTAAGGGACTAGAAAGATGTCCCTGAACACTGGTCATTTTTCCAGAAGGCCTAGATTCTCAGAACTCACATGATATCTAACAACTATCCTGTTCCAGGAAATCCAACACCCTGTTCTGGCTTCTGTAAGCACCAGGAATGCATGTGGTGCTATGGGTGCACAAATATAACTACAGGCAAAAGTAAATACATAAATAAATAATACAAATGAATGAATAAATCTCAAACATTGTAAGATAAAAAGGATACCAATACTTAGAAGACAGAGGGAGGCAGGATAGAGTTTTATGAGTTTAAGGGCAGCTTGAGTTCCAAGCCACCAAAGGCTACATAGTAAGATTGTCTCCAAAA
>NW_022196897.1:140278911-140279580 GCF_008632895.1 Mastomys coucha
GGCAAGAAAAGGAGAGGAGATGGGACATGGTGAAGAACTCCTATACTACCAGCGCTGGAGGTGAAAAAAGGAAAATTAAGAATTCAAGGCCATGGTCTACATAATGAATTGACAGTCAGTATAGAATACAAGAGACCCTTTCTCCAAATATAAAAATGAGACCAGGTGGGGCTGGTGAGATGACTCAGCGGGTAAGAGCACCGATTGCTCTTCCAAAGGTCATGAGTTCAAATCCCAACAACCACATGGTGGCTCACAACCACCTGTAATGAGATCTGATGCCCTCTTCTGGTGTGTCTGAAGACAGCTACAGTGTACTTACATATAATAATAAATCTTTAAGGAAAAGAAAAAAAGAAAAATGAGACCAGGTGTTATGACCCCTTTTATTCCCAGAACTCTGTGAGCTGGAGGCCAGTGTAATCTGCATAGTGAATCCCGGGCTAGCCAGAGACTCACAGTAAAATGCTGTCTCAAACAAGAAGAAAAACAAAAAAAATGAAAGCAAACAAAAAGCTGGGCGTGGCAGTGCAAGCCTTTGATTCCAGCACTTGGGAGGCAGAAGCAGGGGAAGCTCTGTGAGTTCTAAGCTATCCTGGTCTATAAATTGAGTCCTAGGACAGCCAGGATTGTTATACAGAGATCCTTGTCTGGAAAATCCAAACAAAA
>NW_022196897.1:140279590-140286918 GCF_008632895.1 Mastomys coucha
AAAAAAAAAAAGTTGGGGCTGAGGAAGAGAAGGGGTTGAGGAATGGAAGAAAAAGAAAAGAATCTAGAGTTTCAGACAGATCCTCCCTCAGTCCTGACATGGAATTCCAGCCTGGACAAGGTAAGAGAACAGCTCTTTGAAAAACAAGTAAAGGCAAGAAAGCGGTAGATCAAGCCAATGAGATCTTTGGGGTGATTTTAAGCCAAAAATGACAAGAGAGAATCTCAATACAGCTAGAAGATGGTTCGCACCAGCCAATAAGAAAGAGCGGACTAAATGGACGCATGGCAGTTCCTACTAAGTGTCCACTCAGTTTTTAAATTCTTTATTTTTATTTTATGTGCTTTGACATTTTGCCTGCATCCATGTCTGTCAGATCTCCAGAAACTACAGTTGTAGGCAGCTGTGAGCTCCCATGTGAGGGCAGGGAATTGAACCCAGATCTTAGCAGCCTTCTCTTACCCGCTGAGCCGTCTCTCCAGCCCCTGAGATTCTCTAGTGTTGCCCATTACATGCCCACTGGAAGGGAGACAACAGCCCAGAATTGAGCTTTTTCTATTTCTGTTTTTGTTTGGTTTGTTTATTTGGGATAGTGTCTCATAAAGTCAGGCTGGCCTGAACTCACTAAGGAGCTGACAGTAGTTTTGAACTTCTGATCTTCCTAACTCTACCTCCCCATCTAAGATTGCAGGTGTATAGCACCATGCCCAGCCCTTGACTTTTGGCCTCTACAGGCACTGCATGCTCATGGTGTACAGATATTCAGGCAAACACTCATATACATCAAAATTAAAATCTCAAAAAAAAAAATTAAGATGCTTCTGCCTAATGTGGTAACAGACACCTTTATTCCCAGCAGCCAGAGGCAGAGGCAAGCAAATCTCTATGAGTTCCAGTCCAGCTAGAGCTACGTTTAGTGAGGGGGAAAAATGCTTCTAATGTATATGGGATATTGGTGAGGCCATCCTACAAGTTATAGGATCCAATGAAAAATGTAGGATGGCTTAATGGATAAAGGCAACTGCCACCAAACTTGATGACCTGAGGTTCATCCTGAAGACCCACATGGCAGGAGGGGACCTGCCCCTACAAGTTGTTTCCATACACGAACCATCACATCACGCAAGTGTCCACGTGCCTGTACATGCATGAATGTGCATACATAAATAAAATATAATTTAAAAAATGTGTTGGGCAGTGTCTATGTGAAAAAAAAAAAAGTGAATGAGGGAGAAATCCTAAAACTTTTGGTAGCACATGAGAAGGCAGGCATCCTTCATGAGGTCCATAATATGTGAAAAATGTTGTTGGACATTAGCCAATAAGCCTTCCGAGAACAAAACACTTGTTAAGGATCATCAGTGAATACTCTGGCACTCTTGCCTTCTACTGCAGATGATTAGACTGACTGGGAGAGGTAAGTACTCCATGAGAATCGCAAGAATCTGACTGGGCGTTGTAGCTCTGTAGCCACCCCTCTGTGACAGTGAGGGGTCATAGACAGCACGTATTAGCTGGGTGTGAGGCAGAGCAGGCAAATCTCTGTGAGTTCAAGGCCAGTCTGGTCTACAGCCTGGTGAGTTTTAGGACAACCAGGGCTGTTACAGAGAAACTCTGTCTCAGATAAAATAAAACAAACAAATCAAGTTGTAAAGGGGGAACGTGGGAGAGGAAGGGGATCAGTGGGAATAGAAGTGGAACAAGGGGGCTGGAGAGATGGCTCAGTGGTTAAGAGCACTGACTGCTCTTTCAGAAGTCCTGAGTTCAATTCTCATCTGTAAGGGGATCCAGTGCCTTCTTCTGGTGTGTGTATATATGTGTGTGTGTGTATTTATGTATATATATGAATATACATATATATAGTGGAACAAAAGAAAGGAGTGGGGAGAAGATATGATCAAAATCCATTATACATACAGAGAAACCCTGCCTCAAAAAAACAAAAACAAAACAAAACAAAAAAACCTTTTGTCTTGCCGGGCGGTGGTAGCATACGCCTTTAATCCCAGCACTTGGGAGGCAGAGGCAGGCGGATTTCTGAGTTCGAGGCCAGCTTGGTCTACAGAGTGAGTTCCAGGACAGCCAGAGCTACACAGAGAAACCCTGTCTCGAAAAAAACAAAAACAAAAACAAAACAAAACAAAACAAAAAAAAAAAAAAACCTTTTGTCTTGTGGGGGGAATACCAGCAGGGGGCAGCAGACAGCAGGGATTGCCTGGCTCTTGGTTCTGCTCCCTCTGAAAACAAGAGAATAAGTAACAAAGTAGAAAAGGAGTGGGCTTCTCCTTCCTTCTTTTTCTCCTTTGTCTCTTTCTTGTCTCCCTCACTCTCTTCTCCCCCCTTATCTTTTGTTTCTTTCACAAAGGATCTACCAGCATAGCCTCAAACTGGAAAATCTTCCCTCCTTAGCCTACCAAATTCAGGAATCACAGGCCAATGGCATCTCACTTGTTTTTTGTTAGTTTGTTTGTTTTATTTATTTTTATTTTTATTTTTATTTATTTATTTATTTGAGACAGAGTTTCTTTGTATAACCCTAGCTGTCTTGAACTAACTCTGTAGACCAGGCTGACTTCGAACCTCCCCTCCAGAGTACTGGGACTAGAGGTGTGCATGTGCCACCCTGGCCTGGCTATCTTACTTGTTTTGTTTTGTTTTTTTCCTGAGACATAGTCTGACTGTGTAGCTTTGACTATTCTGGAACTCACTTGTAGCCAGGCTAGTTTGAACCTCACAGAAATCCACCTGCCTTTGCCTCCTAGGTACCAATATTAAAGGTGTGTGCCACTAAACCTGGCTTTAATATTGAGGAGGGGGGATGAAGGGGGATTGTGGGGAGAAGTTATATGTGTATGTACTCAGAGGCCAAAAGAGGGTGAGAGCCACCTGAATGGTACTGGGCAGCAAACTCCCTTCTTCTGGGAGAGTCACCTGATTCAGACTGTCACTATTTATCTACCTTCTCCTTCTTTAATTCACTATTTAGTAGTGCTGAAGGTTGAATCCAGAGCCTTGTACATTCTAGCCAAAGCCTATAGAGATAGTTACTACTTTTTGATTGTTTGGGTTTTTTTGGGTTTTTTTGTTTTGTTTTGTTTTGTTTTGTTTTTCGAGACAGGGTTTCTCTGTGTAGCCCTGGCTGTCCTGGAACTCACTCTGTAGACCAGGCTGGCCTTGAACTCAGAAATCTACCTGCCTCTGCCTCCCAAGTGCTGGGATTAAAGGCATGCACCACCACCGCCCGGCCGAGACTGTTGGTCTTGAAGAGCTTTCTTCTCTTCTCCTTGAGGATTATACATCCATCTAATCTAATCTAATCTAGTCATCATCATCATCATCATCATCATCATCCTATGAGCCCATCCTACCTCTGTTCCCCCTCAAGGACATGGACTGGGACAGTAGAAAAAGAACCAATATGGAGAGCAAACTGACCATGATTGCAGTCCTGGCTTTCCATTGACACAGTCTGTGACCTCAATCAGAACATTGTCTCCTTAGTTCCACTTTCCCATCTGTAAAACAGGGTTAGGAAAATGAAAGGTATTAGGTGGTGGCACTAGGGAGGCAGAGGCCACTGCATCCCTGAGTTCAAGGCCAGCCTAGTCTAGATAGCAAGTTCCAGGACAGCCAGGGCTACGTAAAGAAACACTGCTTTGGGGTTAAGAGAAGGAAGAAAGAAAGGAAGGAAGGAAAAGTAGGTCACAAGTAAAAGCACTTGCCTCCAAAGCCAGAGTTCAGTCCCTGGAACCCATGGTGGGAAGACAGAAGAGGAGCCAAGGGTTGTCCTCTGACCTCCACCTGCTCCCTGTGAAACATCTGCATCTCTACTCATCCATAAACATCATGAATACCTACCCCATAATAATAAATAAAATGAGGACAAGGAAGGAAGGAAGGGCTGGAGGACACCGTGGAAGAACTGGGTTGGGTCTGTGAAGAAACCTGCAGAAGAGGAAGTTTCCAGACATTTTTTAATTCCTGCCAAGCATGCTGGGACTCATCTGTAATCCCAGCATTTAAAAGGCTGAGGCAGGAGAATTAGCATGAGGTCTAGGCTAGCCTGATCTTGCATAGTCATTTCCAGGGCAGTCTGGGCTACAGAATGAGAACCTACCTCAAAAAAATTAAATAAAATTGGACCAGGGAGGTCAATCACTCAGTGGCTAGAACCCCTAGCAATAACACGCACATTATCATCAGAACCATCCCGGCAGGAGAGAAGCAAGTCCTGGCTTGTCCTCTACACCCGCACCCATGCAGAAGCAAGAAAAAAAAATACTAATAGCCAGAGGTGTAGAGTTAGAACTGAAAAAAAAAAAAATTCCACAACTGTCTGACTAAAGCAAGCTGTATTTAGAAGTGTACCTGGGACTGGTTAGATGACTCCCTAAGTCAGCCTCTCACTGGTTTGGTTTTTCGAGACAGGGTTTCTCTGTATAGCCCTGGCTGTCCTGGAACTCACTCTATAGACCAGGATGGCCTCGAACTCAGAAATCTGCCTGCCTCTGCCTCCCAAGTGCTAGGATTAAAGCAGTGTGCCTCTACCGCCTGACATTATTACTATGTTTTAAAAACTAGCCATTTTATTCAGCAAGAATTTTTAACATCTTTTAAAAAATAACTTATTTTTCTTTTCTGTGCATTAGTATTTTGCCTGCATGTTTATCTATGTGAACATGTCAGATCCTCTGGAACTGGAGTTACAGATGGTTGTGAGCCACCATGTAGTTGCTGGGATTTGAACTCATGACCTCTGGAAGAGCAGCAAATGCTCATAAGCACTGAGCCATCTCTCCAGCCCCGCTTGGTGCCAGTATCCAGGAGCCAGAGGCAGGTGGAGCTCTAGGAATTTGAGGCCAGTGTAGTCTATATCAGCAGTTCTCAGCCAGCCAGAGTTCCAAAGGGAATCAGTATCTCAGAAAGGGGGGCAGAGGAGAATGAGGGAAGCAAAGGGCTCCAGAACTTTCCTTTCACACTAGAATCTACTGCTTTTCACCACCCAAAGTCGGGGACTTCCTAAAAGCCTCCCCCCAGCTACACACACAGTTCCCCCTTTCTGTGGTTCTCCAAGCATCTACACCACTCACACTCATACTTCAGCCAGAGCAACTCTTTTTCTTTTTCTTTTCCTCACAGATGTTTCACATAGCCTCTTTTTCCCTCAGAAATTCCCTCAAAAGCATTCACTGGTAATTTTTCCAAAATCACAGTAATTACCTCATTACTTTGATATTAATAGACTTTACTTGGCACCAGGAAGCCAATTGAGAGCGCTCGGGCCCTGGGTGAGGGGTGGAGAGGGATTCTGAAAAGCGGCCCTCCGTGAGTGCTGGCCTCCGGACAGCTCTGGGCTTGCCTCCCTCCCAAGTTATCCTTCACCTTTGCTCCCACGTGTTCTGATTGAAATTATGAGAATTTTGGAGCCATAGGTCCCTTAGAAATGGCAGATGCCTAAACAGGAAAAGGAAAGAAGAAAAAGAAATAGTAGAGTCTAAGCTGTGTATTCTCAAGAGGCCTAGAGTCTCACAGCAAAGGAGGCAGATCCTGGACAGGAGCCCAGGGCTTCCAGCTACCCTATGCAGCTTTCCCCCATCTCTTCTCTCAGCTAAGCACCGAGGCAGGTCTGAATTGGAAATCTTTTTGGAGCTCAGCCTGAAGGACATCTTCCCAGGCCCTTTATTGGTTCCCTTACAGCTCTTTTATCCATTGTGGTCTATATATCACCTGGTCAATAATTTATTTACTCCTCACTATATTCTTACATTATTATTTTTTAATAATATGTAGGCCTTGTATTTCAAAATGCTTCTTGAATAAAATGAGGCAACTTCTGACATTTAACCCACTTCACAGATGAGAAAGTTGAGTCAAGGCAAGAACACAAGCTTGTAGCCAAGGAGTCCTCGGGATTCTGGACCTGAATCTACCAGCTACAGACACTCTAGGATTTCTCTCTCTCAACGTGTAGGCTTTCTTACCTCTAGACCTGCAAGTTTTTCCTCAATATAAGAAGATGGTGGACCTAACCCGCATGTGTTGAGGGCTTCTACATGCTACCTTGCATTCTGTCACTTCACCCTGTAGACTATGCCCTGAGACCTTGGGTAATCTGTCCAAGAGTATGCACTGGGCAGCTGATATGGATTGACTAGACTCCCAAGCTTATTCTCCTCACCTTAAGGTTCTTCCGCAAGCATCTTCCTCTCAAGGCCATCCAGAACAATCTCTGAGACCACTGGAGAAGGCTCAGTGATGTCAGTATATTGACTGGTTTGTCCCCCAATTCCTACCTCACCCTCTGCTGCATTTCCCCCTTCGCTGCATTTGGATCAGCAACCGGTTGTGACCATATGGCCGGCCACACTTATCCACTCTCGGATTGACAGATAGGTTTCCAAGTCCAAGGCTCTCCAGGAACACTTCCTGGGAAGCTTCCTCCATAAATGGAATGGGAAGAGTGATAGTCTCAACAGAAAGCCAGGGCTGAGAGTGATTGGGCAGCCAGAGACTTGACTGGCTGAGCTAGGAGGTGGGAGGGAGGCAGTATAGAGGATCCTTTGTTAGGCCAGAAGCTACAAAGCTGCCCCATCCCCACCATCTGGCTCCTGCTCCAGCCCAGTGATGCATGATGGGGAATATTGGGGGGTGGAAGGGGTGATGTGTGCTAGGGGCTACCCACCTGCTCTGCCTCCTGGGATAAGCTGATCCAAGACCTCCCAGGCCCATCTGGTCAACATATCCCCAGGCCCTGACCACCCCTGGGACTCCTTTAGACAGACTGAAATTGGCCGGGAGTGTGGCCAGCCTGTCAGGGTCACAGGTCACCGTTAATCTGCCAGAACAAGAGAGGACAGGCAGGTGGGCAGGCAGGCGGTGTGGGCAAGGCTCTGGGAGTTCCTGTTGTCTTCTCTAGTGATCACAGAGGGAGGGTTTCCCCTTCTGGGAGGCAGGGAAGAGGTTATTGGACTCCAGGGAAATTGCTCATTCTCTCACCTACCTAGCTGTTGTAGTTCCAGATGGGAGTCCTGGAAACTCTCCCTAAATATGCTGAGGACATCACTGCAACGATGTTTGAGACAAATACTGGGGAAAACGTAAGTGCCCATCAACAGGAACTGGCTTAATCGAAAGATGGAGAACCATCTTCAATGTTACCCAACTTCTGGGCTGAGAACCGAGGTCTCTCTGTCAACTGACTCTTTGGGAGTCTTTTGTCTGGAAAGACAAAACTGCAAACCAACAGATCACCTACTGTTTGCTCAGGGAGTTCTTGCAAACCAATTTCTTTGGGCAAACAATTTGTTCAACTTGGCCAATACCTTTTT
>NW_022196897.1:140286928-140309157 GCF_008632895.1 Mastomys coucha
TTGTCAGACAACAGATTAATGTCAATATTTTTGGAGCATCATCTCAGAATCCTGACCTGTCTACGAATGGGCTTGCTCTCAGGATTCCACCTGGACTCAGGCTTGCGACAGACACCTGGCTCTCACTGCAGCTCAGCATGCAGACTGAAGCTCCAGCACAAAGCTCTTCTCCTCTTTAAATTCCTTCTGGACCTGAGCATGTGTGGAATCCTGCATTCTGTGGATCAGTAGCTCAACATCAAATTAATTTACATGTGAGTCACAGTGCCTCATGTTATCATGAAAAACAACTTCATCTGGGACTCAGAGTCACTCAGTACAACTACAGTGTGTTAGGAGGAAAAACAATTGCACCTATCTTTCCCAATTCTTCCCTGGAAACTGTGGAAATTTCCCAGACTATTCCTGGTCATTTGGGAAATGAAAGAAATTTATTCCTCCATTGGGAACAAGATGTATTTTCATCTATCTATCTACCTACCTATTATCTATCTACCTATCTATCTATCTATCTGGTTTTTTGAGACAGAATGTCTCTATACAACCCTGGCTGTCCTGAAACCTACTATGTTGACCAGGCTGTCCTTGAACTCACTGAGTTCCACCCACCTCTGTCTCCTAAATGCTGGGATTTAAAAGCATGGGACACTACACATGGCAATATTTATGATTTTTTTTAAAAGCCACTTTTCAGATGTTTACTGATCCTAAACTATTATATCACACACTTTGGTCAATCCCTATCTGTTTTCTGCCTGAAGAAGACTGGCCAAGGAGCTGGACTCAGCAATTATGAGGACATGCTTGTCTTGTAAAGGACACAGGTTCGAGTACCAGTACCCACATGTGGGATCAAAACTGCCTGTAGCTGGGCGGTGGTAGCATACACCTTTAATCCCAGCACTTGGGAGGCAGAGGCAGGTGGATTTCTGAGTTCGAGGCCAGCCTGGTCTACAAAGTGAGTCCAGGACAGCCAGGGCTACACAGAGGAACCCTGTCTCGAAAAACCAAAACCAAAAAAAAAAAAAAAACAAAACTGCCTGTAACTCTAGTTCCAGGGGATCAGACTTCTTTCCTGGATTCCATTCCATGGGTACCAGACACAAGCGGTGCACATGCAATCCATTCAGGCAAACATTCATACAAAAACATAAGGGAAAAAAGGAGCGGTGTACACACCTGTAATCCTAGCATTAGAGAGACAGAAGCTCCAGAGAATCAGGAGTTTATGGCCAACCTCAACTACAAGGACAACCTGGATTGCATAAGGCTCATCTTGTAAAAGAAAAAATAAGCCAGGTATAGTAGCTTACATCTGAAATCCTAGTACTGGGGAAGAACCTGAAACAGGAGAACTGCTGAGACACTAGCGAGGGAAGGTTATACAACAAGATCCTGTTTACAAACAACATCAAAGCTCATCAGATCCTCTTACTTTATAAGTATTCTTCTTTGTAGCCTTTTGAGGCACTTCAGAGACTCAAGAATCTGTAGGGGCTAATACTGATGACCCAATTCAGTGTATTACTGAGCTATACCACCCCTCAGCCTATTGTAAATTAACTTCTTTTTGAGACATGATAGAAGGTAGTATAGGCCTTAATCTCAGTATGTAGTCAAGGGTGACCTTGAACTTCTGATCCTCTTTCCCACAACTTTTTTTTTTTTTAAAGATTTATTTATTTACTTTCTGTATGTGAGCACACTGTTGCTGTATTCAGACACAGGAGAAGATGGCAGTTACAGATGGTTGTAAGCCACCATATGGTTATTGGGAATTGAACTCAGGACCTCTGAAAGAGCAGCCAGTGCTCTTAACCTCTGAGCCATCTCTGCAGCCCTTCCCACAACTTCTAAGTTCTAAAGTTACATGTATGTACCACCATGCTTAAGGAGGATTATTTTATTTTGATTTTTTAAAAATTTGTATAAGTTCCAGGACAGCCAGGGCTACACAGAGAAACCCTGTCTCGAAAAACAAAACAAAACAAACAAAAACTTTGTCTGAGTGTGTGAGCGGGTGCCCACAAAGACTGGAAGAGGAGTCAGATTGTCTGGAGGTGGCATTGCAGGCTTTTGAGAACTGCCCAGCATAGGCAAAGAACCAAACAGAGCAACAGCTGAGCCATCTCTCTACAGCTTGGAGGCTACTTGGTTTTGTAAGTTGAGGCAGGCTCTCAGGTAGCTCAGGCTGGCCTTGAACTTGCCACGTACAGCAAAGCTGGCTTTGAACTCTTAAGCTTTTTGTTGTCTAGGTAAGTTTCCTGGTTGACTAGAATTCCAAGACTTCAAAGTTTTATCATTTAAAATTTCACAACTAGAGAATGTTCTCAATTAGAATTTTATGCAGTGGAGAGATACTGATTAACATTCTACCACCACAGACTTTTTTTTTTTATTACTGAAGGTCTCAAGACTTGAGAGCTCTAATAATTTGAATTTCATGGCCTCTCAGTGTTTTAGCAATGCAAGCTTCTCCACCATGATGACTTGGATCTCTTGCTCTATCGAATTCCCTGGAAGGCCTTCCCTAAGCTATTTCTGTCTACCTGACATCTGCCTTAATTTTCTCCATCATGTTGATAAACACTTAAGAATATAACACATGTGTTCCTTCCTGGCTCCCTCACTACAATGCAGGAAGGCACTGAAATAGAAACTTGTTTTGGAATTTGTTTTTTTGCGGGGGAGTATGTGTTATGTAACTCAGTAAGATGGCCTTTAACTGGGGCTGGCGAGATGGCTCAGCGGGTAAGAGCACCGATTACTCTTCTGAAGGTCCTGAGTTCTGAGATCTGACGCCCTCTTCTGGTGCGTCTGAAGACAACTACACTGTACTTATGTATAATAATAAGTAAACCTTTGGGCCTGAGTGAGGGGGAGTGAGTGGAGCAGAGCAGGGCTGACAGGAAGGAACAGAGGTCCTAAATTCAATTCCCAACAACCAGATGAAGGCTCACCACTATCAGTATAGCTACAGTGTATACTCATATACATAAAATAAATAAACCTTAAAAAAAAAAGATGGCCTTTAACTGATTATTCTACCTCTCTTACCTTTTGTTTATCGAGACAGGGTTTCTCTATGTAGCTTTGATTGTCCTAGAACTCTCTCTGTAGTCCAGGTTGGCCTGGAACTCAGAGATCTGCCTGCTTCTGTGTCCCAAGCACTGGGATTAAAGGCATGTATCACCATGAATCGGTTACTCTGCCTTTCTCTACCTGTGTTCCACTATTTCCAGTTTACTTGGTGATGAGACTAGAACCCAGGGCTAACTGGAAGCATCTTATCTAGCTAGATACCTAATGTTACCATTACCTTCTCCAGAAAGCACTCCTTAGTGACCAGGTTTATTTGCCACCATTGTCAAATGTTGTTTAAGCTCCGGTCCATTCATAAGACTCTGTAAAGGCTGGAGAGATGGCTCAGTGGTTAAGAGCACTGACTGCTCTTCTGAAGGTTCCAAGGTCAAATCCCAGCAATCACATGGTGGCTCACAACCACCCTTAATGAGATCTGACTCCCTTTTATGGGGTGTCTGAAGACAGCTACAGTGTACTTACATATAATAAATAAATAAATCTTTTTAAAAAAAGACTGTACTACTTTCTATTTAAGAAAGATGCTAGCTAATATTCTGCCTCTCTCCCTCTCTCTATCTCTTTTTGTGACAGGGCCTCACTATGTAACCCAGGCTAGCCTGGAAACTATCCTTCTGTCTTTGCTTCTTGGGTGTTAGGATTAAAGTCATATGCCACCAATCATTAGCCGGCTGATTTTTTTGATACTTGTAGAGAGCCCATTTACTTCATACCTCCTGTTAAACCAGTGCTTGGCACCCAGTAGCACAATGCCACATTACACTCCTCAAGCAGAATGGAAAAAGATTTGCTAGATCTAAGTGCCATCAAGAATCAGAGGATGTAGGAGGAGGAAAACCTTACGGAGCAAAGACTTTGGGGTTCACAGCCCCCTTCTGAAGAAGGCAGGTACATAAAAATGAACAAATGATTTTTCATTTTAAAAAACATTTATTTTTCTTTTACAGATATGAATGTTTGTTACATTGTATGTGCATTATATGAGCCTAGTACCCATGGATGCCAGAAGAGGGCACCAGATCCCCTGGAACTGGAATTACAGAGGGTGGTGAGCTTCCATGTAGGTGCTAGAAATTGAACCCAGATCTTTTTTTTTTTTTTTTTTTTAAAGATTTTATTTTATTTATTTATTTTATGTGTATGAGTACACTGTAGCTGTACAGCTGGCCATGAGCCATCATGTGTGTGGCTGCTGGGAATTGAACTCAGGACCTCTGCCAGCCCCTTCGCTCCGGCCCCACTCACTCCGGCATAATTCACTGTAGCTGTCTTCAGATGCACCAGAAGAGGGCGTCTGATCTCTTTACGGGTGGTTGTGAGCCACCATGTGGTTGTTGGGATCCGAACTCAGGACCTTCAGAAGAGCAAGTCAGTGTTCTTACCCGCTGAGCCATCTCTCCAGCCCCTGAACCCAGATCTTCTGTAAGAGCAGCAATGGCTCTCACCCCTTAAACATCTTTTGTTATTATTTTGTTGTTGCTGTTGCTTCGAGACAAAGTAAGCTCTGGCTGGAACTCACTATGGAAGCCACTGGCCTAGCTCTCTTAACTGTAATATAACAGGGCTGGTGAGATGACTCAGCGGGTAAGAGCACTGACTGTGCTTCCTAAAGGTCGTGAGTTCAAATCCCAGCAACTACATGGTGGTTCGAAACCACTCATAGTGAAATCTGATACCCTCTTTTGTGTACTCATTTATAATAATAAATAAATCTTTAAAAAAAAAAAACCCTGTAATATAACAAAGCCTGTCATCGTAAAGGGCCTCCATGTCCAGAATACATTTCTTTTTCTTAAAAAATAAGCTGTGCTAGCCATGTGGTTTGTGGTCCCTCTGTATCACAGCTGTTAGATGTACACAACATGGGCCATAGTTCCTACACTAAAGTTTGACTTTTCCTTAACTCTCCCAGGCACAGAAAAGCCTTGGAACTCTGTAGATAAAGCTTTAGGAAGTGGGAGACTAAAGTGGAGTAGGAACACTTTTTTCCCTCCAATTTCAGTGATGTTGTGAAGTCGCTGAACTGTTCAGGGCCTGGGGCTTCTCCTTTGCAAAAGGGCTATAATAAAAGACCTTGGCTCCCAAAGCGATCATGAGGATTAACTGAGACAAGCCTTAGACTCCGGCGAGGGCGGGGGAGGGGGCGCTTAGCGTTACACAATGAATTGCTATTGTTGATAATGATTATTATTACTATGACCAGGGGGACTTTGGGAGTAGCAAATGGAAGGATATATGCAAATCCTCCAGCGCAATGTCTGTCACACTGGAGACCTTCATAAAGGCCTCTAACCGCCGGTTTTACACCCTCATTCCCCCCTCCCAACCCCCATCCACACCCCAGGCCACTTCACATAGGTTTTCCCAGCATCCTTCATGCCTTTCCCCCCTCGACCCCCAACCCACTGCGTGGTCTTCTCGCCCCACAGCCTCAGCCCAGACCACAGAAAATGCCCACGGCAGCTGGCCAGGGTCCGGGAGAGGACCCAGCGCCAAGGGAGGCAGGATCCGGGCAGACCCCCACCCATTGTCTCTGCTCGCCAGCCCGCCAGCCTGCGGGCCCGCCAGCCAGCTGATGTCTTGGGTCGCCGACACCAGCTGGTTAGGCCTCACATCACCTCTAAACGTCCTCCTCCCTGGACCCTCCCAGTCTCTCAGCTTGCCCTAAAACCGCCCAGGAACTCGGAGAGAATCCTAGCGCGATCACCGGGATTGGGCTTTTGTCCTTCAAATCAGTGGCTGATTTGTATTCTTTGGCAATTTGCTTAGCCCCTTCTTTTGTGGAGGGCGAAGCTGTCTCAGCCTGGTCCTTCCCGTTTGTTTTATTCCCGTAATTCTGTTTTTGTTACCCTAGCTGGCTTGGAACTCACTATGCAACTCCTGCCTCTGCCTCCAGCTACCTGCGATAACGAGGAGCACTTTTCCGTACTGTAGCCACTAGGCTCGTATGGCTATTTAAATTAAAATTAAATAATTTTAGTACTTTGGTGCCTCAGTTGTAGGCATCAAACACACAAGCAGGTTTTTTGTTGTTGTTTTGTTTTGTTTTTAGGTTTCAATGTAATCCTGGTTGGCCTTGAGTTTTGCTATGTAGTAAAGGCTGACTTTGAACTCCTGATCCTCCTACCTCTACTATTTGGAGTGAAGGGATTACAGGCTT
The DNA here is from genome assembly GCF_008632895.1 of Mastomys coucha. NCBI lineage: Eukaryota > Metazoa > Chordata > Mammalia > Rodentia > Muridae > Mastomys > Mastomys coucha. Next base: position 140,293,191 of record NW_022196897.1, read on the forward strand.
GCACCCATCATACCAATTGAGCCCCATCTCCTGTCCCCCAGTCCTGCAGCCACATATTAAATGCTCAGTAGCCACAAGTAGGGGCTGGGAGTGTAGCTGGGCAGGGAAGCACTTGCTTAGTATGTACACAGGCCCTGAATCCCATTACCACCATCACACACACGAAAAGCTAGATTGCTGGTAGTGCTGGTACACACCTGTCATCTCAGCACCTGAGAGGCAGTGGCGAGAGGACCGTCGGACGGTCTGAGGCACACAGTGGTTTACATAGTTCCAGGCTAGCCAGGACTAAATAGTGAGACCTGTCTACAAATAAATAAGCAAGCAAGCAAACAAAGTTAAGGCTATCTGAGGGACTCTCATGCTAAGCAGTCAGTATAGGGATGTGTCACCATCATAGAAACTGCTGCGGGAAGAGGCTGATTCAAACCCTTTAATTCAACTAATTTTCTAGACTAGAAGTCTTCCTTTTCCAGCCCTTCTCCCTTCCCCCAACAAGGTAATGACCTTGGTGAGTAGGTGTCCTTTTGTTCTCCGAAGGCCTGCACCTGGGCAGAGGGTGGAGAGCAGGTGTGCAGCTGTGCCCCGGAGCGCCTAAGAGGTGGGCTCAATTGTTGTTCTAAAGCAAACAGCGGCGCCCACAACTCTTGTTTTAGGCTTCAGCTGGAGCCTCCGTGGCCTGTAGGTGAATTTAAGAAAGAAAGGCTTGGGGAAACTGTGAACCCAGTTTCTACCAGCACTCCCTCCCGGGGAGCTTAAGGTCGTTCCTCCTCCTGGGATGCATGGTTTCTAGCACAGCTGACACCTGGAGAAGGTGTGCCAGATGGAATGTGCTTTAAAGAGGGCGGGGAGGGGAAGGACTGGCAATATGCCAGTGGTTGAGGCCCAGCTGCAGCACCGCCTGGACGAGGCTTGTGTGGGCTTTGCCTAGTCTCCTCCGGGTTATACAAATCCCACCTCACCTCTGGAGAGAATCAGGAGTTGTAGTAAGCACAACAGTAATATTTTTATAGCCATGTGGCTGTCTTGCCATCCCCAAGCGTACACCCACAACTAAACTGGTGCTTCTGCTAATTCTTCAGCTAGGGTGGTCTCAACCGATGGCTAGTCTATCCAGCCAAATAGTAAGGCTTTGAATCTCTTATTTTGTTTTGTTTGAGACAGAGTCTTGCTGTAGAGTTTTAGCTGACCTCAAACGTAATGCAATCCTTCCGCTTCACTCTCCCGACTGCTGGGATTACAGGTATGAGCCACTATGCCCAGCTACCTTTCTGGTGCCCCACTTAGAAATCCTTGGCAAACTCTGCTGCCCACACCTTCAAAATATATCTGGAATCCACTCCCTTTCCAAGTCTCCACTGCCTCCATCCACTTTGAGTATTAATTACCCCAGCAACATTCCAACTTTGCCTTTCTCCAGTATACTCTCTTTCCTATATAGATAGAGACCTCGGAACTGTCTGGTGGCTGCAAAACTGACTTACAACAAAGCCATAGTCTTTATTAAGGTGCAACAGGTCCCACACAGGCTCTGGGCACCTTCTATGTCTCTTGTTCTTTACCAGTTTCCTTAGTGTGCTACAAATGTTCTTGTCTTGAGGCCTTCATTTCCTACTACCCTTTCCTTGACTCACATTTGGCAGTTCTTTTACCTTCTTCAGGTTTCAGTGGTATAAATGTCACCTTCTTAGCCAGGTAGTGGTGGTCCACACCTTTAAGCTCAGCACTCTGGGGGTAGAGGCAGGTGTTTCTCTGCATTAGAGGCCAGCCTGGTCTATGAACAGATCCAGAACAGCAAGAGCTGCTACACAGGAAAAATCTCTCGTCTCAAAACAAACAAAAAGACTTTCTTTGCTACTTTATAAAAAATAGAACCTGGCAGGATGGTGATGGCGCACGCACGCATTTAGTCCCAGCACTTGGGAGGCAGAGGCAGGCGGATTTCTGAGTTCGAGGCCAGCCTGGTCTACAGAGTGAGTTCCAGGATAGCCAGGGCTATACAGAGAAACCCTGTCTCGAAAAAAAAAAAAAGAAGAAGAAGAAGAAGAAGAAGAAGAAGAAGAAGAAGAAGAAGAACCTAAACTACACTCTTCGATTTTCTCCTGCCTATTCTTTTCTTAGAATAGTGTTATTACATCATCAGCTAGTGGGCCAGCCCCAAAGGACAGGAATTTTGTCTAAGACTGTTGTTATCCCCAGAGCTGAGTACAGTTCTGGTGCTCAATGATAAGTTGAGATATGGAACAGTAGAAGAAAACCCAGTATGCTCAAGGCTCTGGAATACCCTAGTATAGTAAATAATCGGGGTGTTTTTTGTAAACCAAAATTTTGCCATATTACCTCTGGGGAAATCAGGCTTGGGGGCTAGGACCACTTCCCCACACACAATTGGAATTAATAGCCAGAGTAGGACACTCAGCGTACCCAGTGCCCTGGGAACCTCAGATGCATAGCCTGAGACCCACCCCACCCCACCCCCGTCCTGCGGAGGCTCCAACTTTTCGGGTTTTTCTCCTTTAAGAATATCTGGTGGTACATTTGTTTAGAAGGAAGGGTGTGTTGTGTGTGTGGTGGGGGGTAAACCTGAGTACTGAGACTAAAAGAAAGTTTTTTGTGTTTGCTTTTGCCCCAGGCTCCAGGACCCATCCTTTGGTCTTCAACTAGGCAGCAGAGAAGCCTATTCACTCTGGCTAGTGCCTCCTTGTCCTCTCAGCTTCCAAGAGGAATGGCAGAGGAAACAAAAGGCTCTTTGGGAACTGGTGGTGTGGCTTAGTCAGTAAGAAGTTTATCTAGCATTAAGCCCTGGATTCTATCCCCAGCACCCCTAAAACATGACTGGGGGGACATGTCTGCAATCCCGGTTACTCTGGAGGATGAATCGGGATGTTTGGGAGTTCAAGGCAAGCCAGATCCACTTAATGAAAAGCTGTTTTTGCTTGCTTTGAGATAGAGTCCCGAGTAGCATACACTAGAATAAAACCCAATAGTACCAGAGGATAACTTTGAACTCCTGATCCTCCTGTACCACCACACCTGGCAAAGGCTTTTTCTTTGGGTAGTTCCAAGGATTGAACGCAGGTTCTTATGCATGATAGGCAAGCTCTCTACCACTAGGCTATCTCTGTAGCCTCTAGTTTACCCGATAGTCTGGGCTTCCTTTAGTTTTCCTGGCCATTGGCAAATACAGATTTTTCCAATCTCTCTCTCTCTTTTTTTTTTTTTTTTTTTTTTTTTTTTGGTTTTTCGAGACAGGGTTTCTCTGTGTAACCATGGCTGTCCTGGAACTCACTCTGTAGACCAGGCTGGCCTCGAACTCAGAAATCCGCCTGCCTCTACCTCCCAAGTGCTGGGATTAAAGGTGTGCGCCACCACTGCCCGGCCTGATTTTTCCAATCTTATTTATTTATTTATTTATTTATTTATTTATTGACAGGTCTCTCTACCTAGCCCTGGCAGTCCTGAAACTCACTATGTAGACTAAGCTGGCCTTAAATTCACAGGGATCCCCCTCTGCCTAACTAGTGATGGGATTAAAAGAAAGGACAACCCACCCAGTCCAATCTTAATTATTAATGTTAATTTTCAGATCATATACTATCACAAGAACACATGCATTACAGAATGGCTAAGAACCTGTTAAAGAGGCTACTAGGTTCAAAGGTGCCTTACTAAAGGCTGAAGGCTGGGAGCTAATGCAGATCGATTCTAGGAGAGTAACTGCTTAGGTTAACATAACAACTGATGCCTGCACAGTTAGTTCCAGCTTGGGCTACTGAAGCTCTGGGATGGTTCCAGGTAAAAAATTGGGGCGGGCAGTGATGGTGCACTGCACGTCTTTAGTCCCAGCACTTGGGAGGCTGAGGCAGGTGGATTTCTGAGTTCGAGGCCAGCCTGGTCTACAGAGTGAGTTCCAGGACAGCCAGAGCTTTACAGAGAAACCTTGTCTCGAAAAAACAAAACAAAGCAAAACAAAACAAAACAAAATTGAGCTGGGTGGGAGTACTCCACATCTGAAATTCCAGCATCTTCAAGTCAGAGGCAAGTGCATCAAATTCTAGGCCAATCTGCTGGATAATATAGTTACTACCTGGCCAGGCAGGGCTACCTAGGCAGGTTTTGTTCTAAAGAAAAATAATAGCCAGGCGGTGGTGGTGCACGCCTTTAATCCCAGCACTTGAGAGGCAGAGGCAGGCAGATTTCTGAGTTCGAGGCCAGCCTGGTCTACAGAGTGAGTTCCAGGACAGCCAGGGCTACTCAGAGAAACCCTGTCTCGAAAAACCAAAAAAAAAAAAAAAAAGAAAAAAAAGAAAAGTAATGATACAAGTGGTGGTGGGTGGTAAATTCTAGGCTTACTAGGTCCTCAGAAAAGATGACTGGCTTCCTCAAGCCATCCATGTAAGCCAAAACTCTTGGGACTCTGGGGACAGAGTTAGGAACTCAGTGCTTACGGGTATCTTGATTGGTGATGATGTCTCAGCCGACGTTAGGAGCCCCTTTTATTGTATGGTCCAGGTGAAGGAGATGTAGCATTCTTTGGTCTGGTGTGTTTGGTCTGGTGTGTTTGATAAGTTTGTCGGCCTGTTTTTTCTGATAATGTCTATCATTAAATTAAGTGGTAGCCAGAGCAAGGACATCCTGATCTCTAGTTCACTTGTGATTATTGCAGCTTTGCAAGACCAGCAGGCAAGAGGCCAGGGCTGAGACTTAAGCCTAGACTGAAGGAAATGAGTTTGAAGCCAGCCCGTTATATAGTGAACCTGTCTCAACAACAACAATTTTTTAAAACAGTTAAGGTGCTTTATTTTCTTCATAATTTTCTTTTTTAAAAAAAAAATTTATTTATTTATTATATGTAAGTACACTCACTGTAGCTGTTTTCAGACACTCCAGAAGAGGGTGTCAGATCTCATTATGGATGGTTGTGAGCCACCACGTGGTTGCTGAGATTTAAACTCAGGACCTCTGGAAGAGCAGTCAGTGCTCTTAACTGCTGAGCCATTTCTCCAGCCCCCCATAATTTTCTTGAGTATTTAATTTGGATTTTATTTTACTTATTTATTTTGAGACAGGAACTCATTATGTTCCTTCCTCATTTTTCAAACTGGCTCGGAATTCTTGATCCTTCTGGTCTCTATCTCCAGGGTACTAGGTTTATAGGCTTACTCAATACGATGCTTTTGTATTCTATGTTAATTTTCGTCATAAGCATGCTCATTCAGATTGAATTCATAAACAGTATGAATTCTAATAATACAGCTAGTGTCCAGAAACTTCGACTGTTCATGTCTTCCACCGAGATCTTTTTAGGCACCTTTTCCTTTGGAGAAAGTTTTTTTTTTCTTGACAAAGTCTGACACATGGCAAATATTTTTTTTTTTTAAGATTTATTTATTTTATGTGTCTGAGTACACTGTGGCTGTACAGATGGCCCTGAGCCATCTTGTGGTTGCTGGGAATTGAACTCAGGATGGCCCCACTCACTCGGCCCTGCTTGCTCGCTCTGCCCTGCTCACTCAGTTTGCTCCACTCTGCTCATTCAGACTTAATACACTGTAGCTGTCTTCAGACACACTAGAAGAGTCGGATCTCATTACGGGTGGTTGTGAGCCACCATGTGGTTGCTGGGATCTGAACTCAGGACCTTCGGAAGAGCAGTCAGTGCTCTTACCCCCTGAGCCATTTCACCAGCCCCCAAATATTTCTCTGTTACATAGACAGGCTTGGTCAAGTGTGAAGGAAGTGAGTGCAGTGGAACACACCTGTAATACTTCAGGACACTGAAACAGGAGGATTGCTATGAATTTCAGACTGTGGAATTACCATATGGCAAGTAGTAAGCCAGCCAGAGTCATACAGGGAAACCCCAACTCAAAAATGATAAGGATAACAAAATCTGGGCCTGATGGTGTGCTAGAATCCCAGGCCATGGTGGTGTAAAAGACCTGATGGTGTGCTAGAATCCCAGGCCAGGGTGGGCCTGATGGTGTGCTAGAATCCCAGGCCAGGGTGGGCCTGATGGTGTGCTAGAATCCCAGGCCAGGGTGGTGTAAAGGACCTGATGGTGTGCTAGAATCCCAGGCCAGGGTGGGCCTGATGGTGTGCTAGAATCCCAGGCCAGGGTGGTGTAAAGGACCTGGTGGTGTGCTAGAATCCCAGGCCAGGGTGGTGTAAAGGACCTGGTGGTGTGCTAGAATCCCAGGCCAGGGTGGTGTAAAAGACCTGGTGGTGTGCTAGAATCCCAGGCCAGGGTGGTGTAAAGGCCCTGATCACTTTGGAAGAAGCTGGCTGTGTGCTAGGAGGTAATGGTATACTGACTCATGCTGGAAAAGTGAGAGATTAAACTTCCAATGTAGCCAAAAAGCAGGAGGAAAAGGAAGAGGAGAAAAAGAAGAGGAAAAAAAGAAAAGGGGGAAGAGAAGAAGAAGTTGAAGAAGAAGGAGGAAGAAGAGGAGGAGGAAGAGGAGAAGAGAAGAAAAAAGGCCCGGCCAAGAGGCCAATGCAGTACAACCATCCCTTTGTCAATGTTGGGCCCACCTTTGACAAAAAGAAGGGCCCCAGCACTAATTCCTAAGTCCTATTGGGACAATAAAGCCACCTTTGTGGGGGTGGGGTGGGAAGGACCAATCAACAAACAAACAACCACCACACCACACCACTATCATGAATAAATACGTAAGTAAATAAATATCAGTAATGTTTCAACAAGGAACATGACTTAAGGGAGTTACTTCACAAGTCTGTAAGAGGCTCTCTCACTGTCTTCTGGTGTGGCCTGGAGTTTATCATTCACTAGCAGAGGAAGTGGTGTGGCCTAGACAGATGGCAGGCAGCGTGCACATCTCTCTGCCTGCCCAGCTTTACTCTTGTCACTAAAGACAAACACTGGGGTGACAAAAAGAAGAAGGAAAAAATTCAGGTTGGTATGATCATATCTGGAATCTCAGAATTTGGGATGCCAAGGCATGGGACTTGTTAAGGAGTTCCAGGCCAGTCTGAGATATAGACTGAGAATCTTTTGTTTTGTTTTGTTTTGTTTTTTGAGACAGGGTTTCTCTGTGTAGCCTTGGCTGTCCTGGAACTCTGTAGATCAGGCTGGCCTCGAACTCAGAAATCTGCCTGCCTCTGTCTCCCAAGCGCTAGGATTAAAGGCGTGTGCCACCACTGCCCGGCCTAAACTGAGAATCTTAAGGAAAAAAATAAAGTAAAATAAACAAATAGCTCAGAGGTCCAAGCAATTTCTAGTTCCTTAGTCTATCAGAACCTGTAACTTTTGTTTGTTTGTCTGTTTGTTTACAGAGCCAGGGATCAAACATAGGGCATCAGTCCATGTTAGGGAACTACTATGGGAGACAGGACCTGACAGTAGGTCAGACTGGTCCCATAGTAGCCATCTTTCTGGCTCATAATACACTTGATATATAGAATTGTCTTTTTAATTTATTTTTATTTTATATGCATTAGTGTTTTGCCTGCATATATGTCTGTATGAGGGAGTCAGATCCCCTGGAATTGGAGTTACAGGCAGGTGTGAGCTGCCATGTGGGTGCTGAGAATTGAACCCACATCTAGAAGAGCAGACCAGTGCCTGTAACCTCTCCAGTCTCTGTAACTGAATTCTACCCCCACCCCCTTTTTTTAAAAGATTTATTTTTTTGTTTTATATAAGTACACTGTCATTTTCTTCAAACACCCCAGAAGAGGGCATCAGAACACATTATAGATGGTTGTGATGCTGGGAATTGAACTCAGGACCTCTGGAAGAGCAGTCAGTGCTCTTAACCACTGAGCCATCTCTCCAGCCACCCCCACCCCTTCTTCAGAACTGAGTTCTCTGTGTAGCCCTAGCTGTCTTGGAATATGCTCTGTAGACCAGGTTAGTCTTAAACTCACTGAAATCCACCTGCCTCTGCCTCCTGTGTGCTGGGATTAAAGATGTGTAGCTGAATTCTTGATCCTCTTCCCAGTGCCACTTTACAGGATTACAGGTGTGTGCCATTTCACCTGGCAAATGCCACTGCAGCTCACCCAGTTTGGCCTCTAACTCATCATATACATGAGGACAATCTTGAACTGATCCTGCATTTACCAATCAAGTGCTGGAAGTACAGGTGTGACCCACCATGCCTGACCTTGTTTTACTGAGACAGTCTGACTATATGTCCCTCACTGGCTTTGAATTGGCCTTTATTTTGCTTCAGTTTTCCTAGGGTTGGGATTACAGGTTTGTGCCACCATGCCAGGCTGGCTTCATTTTAGTTATAATTCCTTTGAGAGACAGAATGGCATAGAACTTATGCTATTGTCGGAGTAGTTTCTTGGGTTGCTATGAGATTTATGTTTTGAGTTTGCTAACAGAAATGGGTGGACAAACCAGTGGGAAAGACTCTTCCTAATGTGTAGAAAAGAGGAAAAACTATACTTGGTACTGTGAAGATTAATTGCATAGTGTATAAAAACAGCTGTTGAAGACAGGCTAGTGACTCTTGCTTACAATCCCAGCATTTGGGATGCCAAGGGAGGAGGATGGGTGCGTGTTCCAGGCCATCGTGGCTACACTGTGTGTTCTAGGCCAGCCAAACATACAAAATAGACCCTTTTTCAGAAACAACTGTTTGTGCGGCCTGCTGGTGTTATAGACACAGCATTTGGGAGGCAGACTTAGAAGTATGGCTTAAGGTTCAAGGCTAACCTGGTGTAGGTCAGTGAGGTCAAACTAGCCAAATGTACATTAAGACATTGTTTCAACAACCAAAACAAACCCTTACTTAACCAGACCTTTAGCCCCAGCACTTGGGAGGTAGTTAGGTAGACAGAACTCTGTGAGTTTAAGGCCAGCCTGTTCTACAGAGCTAGTTCCAGGACAGCTAGAGCTACAAGTGAGACACTGCGTCAAAAAAACCAAAAAACAACAAAAACCAAAAAACCCCTGCACATATACGTGCCCCTCCCCACAAACACAGACACAAACCCCACAAAGCCCTTGATCTGATACAGAAATCAATAATGACGCTGGGCAGTGGTGGTGCACGCCTTTAATCCCAGCACTTGGGAGGCAGAGGCAGGTTGATTTCTGAGTTCGAGGCCAGCCTGGTCTACAGAGTGAGTTCCAGGACGGCCAGAGCTATACAGAAAAACCCTGTCTTGAAAAACAAACAAAAAAACCAAAACAAACCAAACCAAAAAATAATGACAGTTACTAGTTATTCTAACCACTTAGGTTCCTATAGCCCCAAAAGATGTAGAAATCTGCGAGATAGCTAATTAGGCAAAGATGCTTGCTGTCAAGCTTGATGCCTGAAATTTGACCGGCTGGATCCACCGGGTGAAAGGAGAGCATGCCCCTAACTTGTCCTCTGACACTCACATGCACGCGTTGGACTCCCTCACACATATACACGCACATATAGACAATAAACTGATGTAAAAAACAAATAAGTAAAAGGAGGAAAGAACAATTTTAACCCCCAATACAACCGTCAAAGCGTTGAGGCCTGTACCTGAAGAGTCCCTCCCCGAAGCCCCGCCCCAGGATCCGCCCCCGTCCCTAGGTTGCCGCCCAGGCCACATCCGGAAGTCTGGAGCTCCGAGAAGGGCGGTTCTGTGTGGCCGCGCGTAGCGCGCGGGAGGCGGGTCGAGGTGTAGGCAGTTCCAGGATAGGACGCAGCCTGGCTCGGAAGGGGCGGGCCAGGTCAGGGGGCGGGGCTTCGCGGGAGCGCCCTCGGGCCCGGCTTCCGCGTGCGTTGGTCTGCGCGCGGGAGCGAGCGCGCGCGCGGCGGGGGCGTGCCGCAGCCGTCTGGGGGCGGGGCGGCGCGCGGCCTAACGGCGGCGGCAGCGGCGGCGGCGCTGGTGCGGGCGAGTTCGGCGGGTGCAGGTCCCGGCCTGCGCCTGCGGAGGGCTCCGGCGGAGGGTCGAAGCGGGCGGCGCTCGCGACGGACTTCGCTCCGCGATGGTGGGCGTCCCTGGAGCGGCCGCCTTCCAACGTAAGTGGGGCGGGAAGGCGGACGGCCGAGGGGTGTGTGTGGAGGGGCCTGCCGCTCCATAGGCGGGAGGCTCAGCAGAGGCCCCCCGCGAGAGGCCTGGGCAGGGAAACTGAGGCCGGGATTAGGGCACCGGATCCAAGGTCACGCGGCTCCCCGGCCTTCCGGGGCCCTCGGGGCTATCCCGGCGCTTCCTGTGGGGCTCGCGGCTCCGGGTGCTAAGCCGGACTGTGCGGAGCGGCCTTGGAGCTCAGGCCTGGCGGGCGCCCTGTGGACTGGCCGCGAGAGAAGTATTGTTTTGTTTTCGCGGGATCGGGGCTGAAAGTCCGGTCCCGGGAAACACGACGGATTTTGAGCGACGTGTGGTAGATGTTGGAGGACGCGAGGCTGATATTCCGGAGGGCCCTGTTGAATGCAGTCTCTGGGGTCGGACTGCTTTGGGTTCATGTCCCGGCTCCCTCGCGTATAGGCAGTGTGACCTTGGCGTTCCCAAAGTCTCAGTTGTTCTGTCTGAAAAATGGGTTGGGAGGAACGTTCCCTGAATGCTGTAGTAGTAGGGTTTCGTGAATCCAGTAGAATGCTCTGAACACACAGTTGCACACCATACTCAAGTGTGAAAATTGACTATCGTAACCAGTTTGTTGTGTGTTCCTCGGAAAAGTCCGAAGTTGGGGGTCTGGTTGTGTTTTGTTAGTTTGCTTAGGATATCTTGTCTTTGCCTAGTCCTTCTGTGTGACCCAGTTGTGTTTTTATTCTTATCCCCAAGTTCGCTATTCCATTTATCCGATCCTTGGAAGAGGGATGGCATCGTTTAATAAGAACAATAAAAATTTAATTGTCATTAAAATAGCAGTAATAGCTAACATGACTTGAGTACCAGGCATTTTGCATTCGATTCATTTAATATTTATTAAATCATCTAAGTACAAAGGATCACTCTAGGCCCAGAGACTACAGCAACAAACTTGACAAGACTAGATTCTGGATTTGAGTTTGAGAGAGGGACGCATGTTTTGTGGATATTTCTTTGTCTATGCCAGGTGACAGTCTAAAAACAGGTATTTGAGGCACTTTGGAGGCAGGTGGATCTCTGAGTTTGAGGCCAGCCTGATCTTTACAGTCAGTTCTCCTCCAGCTAGGGTTACATTGTGAGACCCTGCCTCAAACAAACAACAACAAAAAACCCTAAAAATAAAACAAAAAATAAATAATTATAAAAGCTAAAGTCAGATATTGCGGGATGCCTGTTGTGCAAGGGTAAACTGCGAACTCTTAACCCCTCCCCTTCTTGCTCTTAAGCAGTTATAGCCTTTTTTTCTTGGGTGCTCATTCCACATTGAATGGGAAAAGATCCAAAATAGATTTACCCACTAATGCCTGTGTATTTGAGCGTGCTGTCGCTGCTCTTGATGGTCGTCTGAAGGGAGACAGGTGCCCTTAGGTGTGACGGTGTCACTATGTAAGAAAAGTGGGAGAAGCTCTTACATGAATTTAAATTAGCTTACTTAGAGCAGTATTGGGGATTGCACTTAGGGCCTCGTGCTTCATGCACTACACTGAGCTGCATCCCCAGCCCTCTTTGTTTTCAGACAAAGTTGCCCAGGCAACTTGTAATTCTGTCTCAGCTTCCCAGTAGCTAAAAATACAGGCCTGTGTCACTAGGTCCAGATGAACTAACACATTTTTATTTCCATGTCTTTTATATTTTCAGTTAAATATATTCCAAGAAAGTTGAGTATGGTGAAAGCCTGTATCATTCATTCCAGCACTCAGGAGGCTGAGGCAGGAGAATTTGAGTTTGAGGTCAGCCCAACCAATGTAGTGAGACTGTTTGGAAAAACAACAGCCAGGAAGTAGGATTTTGTGGTTTGTTATGTAACTAAATTTCTTTGCAAAAGTTAGTCTGTAGTGGTTTAATATGCTTGCTTATTGCTTGTTATATTAACCCATTTATTGGGGTTGAGAACTGAACTGAAGGCCTATATGTGCTAGGCAGTAACTTTTTCTTTTTTTTCTCTGTGTTGCCTTAGCTGTCCTGGTCACTCTGTAGACTAGGCTAGCCTTAAACTCAGATTGACCTGCCTCTGCCTCCCTCCGTTAGTATTAAAAGTATGTACCACCACCACCCGTCAGGTATTTAGAACTCAAAACTACAAAATTCTCCTTTAAAAAAAAAAAGTCTCAAGGCTGGTGAGATCACTCAACGGATAAGAGCACTGACTGCTTTTCCAAAGGTCATGAGTTCAAATCCCAGCAACCACATGGTGGCTCACAACCACCAGTAATGAGATCTGATGCCCTCTTCTGGTGTGTCTGAAGACAGCTATAGTGTACTTACATATAGTAAATAAATACATCTTTGGGCCAGAGCAAGCGGGAGCGAGCAGGGTTGACTGGAGCAAGCAGAGGTCCTAAAAATTCAATTCCCAACAACCACATGAAGGCTCACAACCATCTGTACAGCTACACACTCATATACATAAAATAAATAAATCTTTAAAAAAAAAAGTTTCTCTGGGCCTCCAATTTTTTTCTTTTTTTGGAGACATGGGTTCACTGTGTAGCCCTTGCTGTCCTGAAGCTCACTATGCTTAAAACATAAAAGACATGGACCAGGCTGACCTAGAGCTCACAGAGATCTGCTTACCACTGCCTAGTTAGAACTAGTTCCAGGACAGCCTGGGCTACACAAAGAAACCTTGTCTCAAACAAAAAAAAACCCACAAAAAAAAAAAAAAACAAAACAAACCACAGAAGAGATAGGATCTTACTGTGTCCTCTCCTAGGTAGGCCAGTCCCACCTCCGTGCTGGGCTCCTCAGAGCTGTCGTGGTACAGGCATGTGTCATTTTCAGTGATTTCAGAAGCTTACCTACACTCTTTTCTTCCTTTTTTCAGTGTTGAAGAACACAGGCTTTAGAGAATGCTAGGCAAGGGCTCTAGGCAAGGGCTCTAACTGGCCTGTGTTTTAATTGTTTATAGCCCCTGGGAAAAGGAAGTGGGAAAGAGCTCAGTCCTAAGTTTGCTTTATCAAAGTGAAGTCCCTGGGCAAGTACCATAGTGCTCTCTAGTCCTCTGGTGTTCACTCCATTGGAATAGACAGCTAAGTTTGCACAACTTCATGAATATTTGTTTTACGTCTTATTTTTTTGGCAGTGCTGAACAAAAAACAAAACAAAACAAAAACAACCCCACCCTAACAATAACTAGGGTCTCTCATTCGCTGGGCTTCATCCCAGACCCAAGTTTTCTGTTCCAGTGAAGTAGGCTCTTACTCTGCAGCAAAGACCTGCCTCAGTTTACCCAGTAGGTCAGGCTGCCCTCAGACTTGTGGCAAGCTTTCTATCCTAGCCTTTTAACTTGAAGGGATTATGGATGTGAACCTGGCTGAGTATTTGTTTTAAATAACAGTTTAAGCTAGGGGTGCAGCTCATTGGTAGACTACTCATCCACCATGGGCAAGGCCCTGTGTTTGATCCCTTGCACATAAAAAAAGTAACAATTACAGTCACATTATAATTGATGTTCTAACATTTCTTTTGTTGGTTTTTTTGTTTTGTTTTTTTCGAGACAGGGTTTCTCTGTGTAGCCCTGGATGTCCTGGAACTCACTCCGTAGACCAGGCTGGCCTCGAACTCAGAAATTCACCTGCCTTTGCCTCCCAAATGCTGGGATTAAAGGCATGCGCCACCACTGCCCGGCTAAAATGCTTAAACAATGCTTGACACACTGTTCAGGTGATGTTAGGGCTGAAGATAGAAAGGTGTCTCTGGAGCTCACATTTCATTGGGGTACTGCATAAATAATGGGTAATGGAAGTTAAAGTGCTTAATTTGGAGGGGCATTTATTTTATTTTCATGGGAGAAGTGGGATATATGATGTTACTAAAGTGGCAGTAAGTTTCAGCTGGATTGTGGAAGTGCTGCATGGCAGGACAGTTCTAGAGTTCAGCGGGCTCAGCTTACTCATAGGTATTCCTTCATTTGCCCATTTAGCTAAAGATGCAAACTTGCAGACCAAGACCCTTGAGCAAGGTAAATGTGGCATTCATAAAGTGGCAAAGGTTTATAAATTAGTGACCCTTGAAAGAAGCTGAAACATAAATGGGACAGAATCTAAATGTTAGGTAATTACAGATATTTTTACAGTAGGCAGGTCCTGTGCATTCCTTACTATAAATAGCTGTAGAATTGTTCTCTTGAGGAACTTTTCTATATGTGGCACATAGCTATTAGGATGATACAGAGAAATGAAAATGTACCGCTGGGCAGTGGTGGCGCACTCCTTTAGTCCCAGCATTTGGGAGGCAGAGGCAGGTGGATTCTGAGTTCGAGGCCAGCCGAGGCTACACAGAGAAACCCTGTCTCGAAAAACCCAAATCAAAAAGAAAAAGAAAAGAAAAGAAAAGAAAGTGTACCAATGAGATCTTACTGAGGATGAACACCCAAGTGCCTTCTGCTTACTTCTCTTGCTCCACTCCTGTTTCTCATCCTATTCTCTGGTTGACTTAGTTACTTGAACTCTATCTGTGGACTTCCTTCCTCTCTGAAATGATCAAATTATTTCCCTGCTCCTTTTTATTAGGGATTGCTCCTAGCTGACTGGGTTATCCTAGCTCTTCCTGTCAGTGTAGCCCTTGCTGATTTCCAACTCCAGATCCTCCCATCTTCCTACCTCTTTAGTGCTAAGATTAAGAGCATGAGCCACCAAGCCTGTACAGGATTGCCATAAATTTCCTTAGAGATAAACTGGGAAAAAGGCAATATTGGTTTAATAACACACACCTGTAATCTAGCATTTGGCAGGTTGACTCAGGAGGATTATTACAAGTACCAAGACAGCCTGGGCAGTCTCAAAAAACAAACAAAGGTGGGTATTAAAATAGTAACTCTTGGCTGGACTTGATGGCACACACCTCTAATCCCAGCTCTTGGGAGGCAGAGGCAGGTGGATCTCTTGAGTTTGAAGCCACAATCTTCCAGGACAGCCAGGGCTACACAGAGAAACTCTGTCCGAAAAACAAAAGACAAAATAAGATCTGACTCTTGCTGGCGCTGTGATACGTGCCTATAATCTTCCTTCTTGGGAAGCTGAGGCAGGTGGTTACGGAGCTGACTGGGCTGTGCAGTGAGACTCTCTTAAGATAGGAGAAAGCAAGCAAATAAACAAAAGGACTTTGAGTTTTTTCCTTCTGTTGCATTGTTATAATCAGATGTAGAAATCAAAGTAAAATTTGGAGTGACCAATCTGAATTCTGAATTTATAGCTCTGGAGTTGGCAGACTTTTAAATTAAATTAGCTGATGGCAACAAACATGTAATCTAACCTCTCCAGCAGCTCAAGTGAAATGTTAATATCTGGCATCACACACATTCCTTGACACACACAAAACTTTGACCTTTTCTCTCTTACAAATGTTTGCCTCATTCCTTTGTTAATTTTGATCATCATGTAGAGGTCCTGCCTGCTTTTAATTTTTCAAACCCACATGAGAGCAAACATTCACACAGCACAGATTTATTCATTTAGTCTCATATCCCTAGAGTAACAAACACACCCCTCATTTCCTGGGATTCACAACTCTCCTGATCACTGTCACCCCGCCCATGAGAGCTGATAGACCCGTGCTGTTTTTCTGTACTGTAAAAAAACGTGACAAGTTTTTCTTGTCTTCAGTACTTTTTGTTTCTTTCTAGAAAAGTAATGTCAGCTTTGAGGGGAGGTGACAAGCAGAAACGAGTCATCTTCCCTTTCCTTTCCTTTTTACTCTTTTCCAGGCTGGCCTAAAAATCATTTTCCTGACTCAACCTTAGGGATTGCAGGTGTGAACACATTCACTTTACCTACCTACCTACCTACCTACCTATCTGTAGACCAGCCTGGCTCTTCCCCATGAGAGCTTAGATTAAAGGAGTGTGTCACAGCCGGGCGGTGGTGGTGCACGCCTTTAATCCCAGCACCTGGGAGGCAGAGGCAGGCGGATTTCTGAG
>NW_022196897.1:140309215-140315411 GCF_008632895.1 Mastomys coucha
AAAAAAAAAAAAAAAAAAAAAAAGGTATGATGTGGGGCTGGGCATCTTAGTAGTTAGTGGTTGCTGTGGTTGCTCTTGCAGAGGACCTAGGCTTGATTCCCAGCAGCCAACTACTTGGCAGTAAACTCCAATTTCAGGGTGTCTTGTTCATCCTTTTCTAGCTTTGGTAGGCACTGCACATGTGATGCACAAAAATACCTGGCAAACAAAATATCCATATACATAATTAAGCCCCCAACCCTCCAAGTACTATTGGGGCCCAAGGAGGTGATAATTCAGTGGGTAGGGTGCTTGCTGCTCAGGCATGGGTCTGGGTCGACCCAGTGCTCATGTAAACAGTAAAAAGTCAGGCACAGTGGCAGACACCTGTAACTCCAGCACAAGGCGGGCATGGTGGCAGACACCTGTAACTCCAGCACAAGGCGGGTGAGGCAGGAAGATTTTGGGGGTTTGCTGATCAGTCTGGCCAGAACTTAAGCTGTTGGTCCAGTGAGAGACCCTGTCTCAAAAAATGAGGTGTTTAGAAGAGGAAACCAAGCATTGACCTGGTTTCCTCACATTCTTGTACAGGGAGTTGAGCACGTATACCTTACACACATATACACAAAAATATGTTGGAAAGAGGATAGGAGATGGGGATGTTACTAAGTGACAGTTGGGTAAAAATCTGAAGGAATTAGCTAAGCTGGCTATGTGTACATCTTGGAGATGAGCAGTATAACAAAAGAAAATATCAAATATCCGGGCCATGAGGTGGGAACATGCCTTGTAGTTTCACAGAGAGGCATACAGTTAGTTTGGCTGAAGTACAGATTAGTAGTAGAACTTGGGCATTGGCTATGGTCCTAATAGCCAATGTTAGCTAGAATATTAGCTTTTCTGAATGAGATGGGAAGCCATTGAAGGCAGGGATCTTGAGGAGCAACATCTTTCTATTCAATGATCTATCAGTCTATTCACCGATTCACAAGGCTAAGTTTACCAAGCTCTAACCTTAGCTGTACATATAAAGAAACATACACATATTTACTCATTGTGGGGCTAGGGGTCAAACTTAGGGCTTTAGAGCCAAATCTTCACTTATTTCAGGTGGTTGATTTGTTTGAGCCCGAGTTTGTTGGTTTTTGTTTTCTTCCCCCTACCCCCACCCCCAGGGTTTCTCTATATAGCCCTGGCTGTCCTGGAACTCACTCTGTAGACCAGGTTGGCCTTGAACTCAGAAATCCGCTTGCCTTTGCCTCCCAAGAGTTTTATTCTGGAATAGACTGGCTGCTGAACTCATAACAGCTTTAGTCTTTTTAAGTGCTGGTTATAGGAGACAGCAACTGGACCCTGCTTATCTTAGTTTTTTGGTTTTTTATGTTTTATGTGTATGGTGTGTTTAGTCTACGTGTATGTCTACATGTGTGTCTTGCACCCAGAAGATGGTGTCTGAACCTTTGGGACTGGAATTATAGATAGTTGAGTTGTGAACTACCATTTGGGTGCTGGGAACCAACCTAGGTCTTCTGAGAGAACAGCCAGTACTCTTGATAGCTGAGCTATCTCTCCACCATTTGTTCTTGTTTCTTTCTACAGTGCTGGGAGGTCTTAGTTTGTTAGGTAAGTACTCTATCACTGAATTATAGCCCCAGAACCATATTTTTTTAGACAGGACCTTCCTATGTATCCCAGGCTAGCCTGGAACTGGCTTTGTAGTCTAGGCTGGCTTCTAAGTGCAATGATGTTTCCGCTTCTGTCTCTTAGGTATTAGGGTTACAAATGTGTACAACCATCCAAGGCTTTATTTTAGTTTTTTGTTTGTTTTTTGTTTTGTTTTGTTTTGTTTTTCAGACAGGGTTTCTCTGTGTAGCCCTGGCTGTCCTGGAACTCAACTTTGTAGACCAGGCTGGCCTCCAACTCGGAAATCCGCCTGCTTCTGCCTCCCAAGTACTGGGATTAAAGGCGTGTACCACCACTGCCCGGCTTTTTATTTTAGTTTTTGAGACAAATTCTTACTCTGATCTGAGCTAGTCTCCTGTTTGTAGATCAAATGGTCTTCTCAGATTCCCAGATACTGGTATTGTGGGTACACACTAATGTGCATAGCTTCTGATTGTATTTCTATTACTGTTTGTATTTCTCTATGAGTTTTTTCCCCAAGACAGGGTTTTTCCATGTAGCTCTGGCTGCCCTAGAACTTGCTTTGTAAAAAATAGTCTAGCTTCAAATTCACAGAGATCTGACTGCCTCTGCCTCCTAAGGGTGGGGATTAAATGTGTGCACCACTGTGTCCAGCTACTTTTTAAAAAGCAGTGGTGGCGCACGCCTTTAATCCCAGCACTTGGGAGGCAGAGGCAGGCGGATTTCTGAGTTCGAGGCCAGCCTGGTCTACAGAGTGAGTTCCAGGACAGCCACTGCTACTCAGAGAAACCCTGTCTCCGGAAGAAAAAAAAAACACGGAAAAAAAAGATTTATTTATTTATTTTATGTATGTGAGTACACTGTAGCTGTCTTTCAGACACACCAGAAGAAGGTATCAGATCTCATTACGATGGTTGTGAGCCACCATGTGGTTGCTGGAATTTGAACTTAGGATCTCCAGAAGAGCAGTCAGTGCTCTTAACTGCTGAGCCATCTCTCCAGCCCCCTAGCCATCTTTCCAGTCCTGTGCCCAGCTATTTTTATTGTTTTTGAATTATGTGTAGGTATATGTGTGCATATATATGGATATGTACACGTGAGTGCAGATGCCTGAAGAAGCCAGATGTGTTAGATTTCCTGGAGCAGAGAGTGACAGACAGTAGTGAGGTGCTTGGGTGCTGGGAGTTGAACTGGGATCCTTGAGAAGAGCACAAAGGACTTAGAACTACTGGACCATCTCTACAGCATACCCAAGTTTTGGGGTTTTTTTTGTTTGTTTGTTTTTGTTTTTTTAACTAATTAGGAAAAAAAACTATAAAAATTGTATATACTAATTGAATGGTGTTTTGATGTGGTTTATACTTAAAGAGATCATTTTACTTCTGGAGCAAACATTTTGTTAATCGAAGATAGGGCCAGGGGTACAAAATAAGTTGCTGATTTAGAGAAGGAGGTTTCTGGTTTGGACCATGTCTTAGTTAGGGTTTCCTTTGCTGTAAAGGGATGTAATGGCTAAGGCATCTCTTTTGAAGGACATTTAATTGGGGATAGCTTACTGGTTCTGAGGTTCAGTCCTTTATCATCATTGCTGGAAGCATGGCAGCATCCTGGCAGGCATGGAGCTGGAAGAGCTGAGAGTTCCACATCTTGTTCTGAGAATCAGGAGAAGACTGTCTTCCAGGCACCGAGGAGGAGGGTCTCAAAGACCACCCCCACAGTGACACACTTACTCCAACAGGGCCACACCTACTCCAACAAGACCATACCTCCTAGTAGTGCCACTCCCTAGACCAAGCATATTCAAACCACCACGGACCAGAATATTTATTAACTGTGGATATAGAAATAGTTGCATTCACATCTATATCTATCTTTTTTGGGGGGGAGGATTCAGAATATTTTGAAGGTAGAGTTAATAGGTGTCATGCTTCCCCCTCTCCATTTTATTATTGTGTAAAAGTTCCTGACATAGTGTGCTTATGGAGGTCAGAGAACAACAGGGAAAGTTGGTTCTGTCCTATGATTTGAGTTCAGGGGATCTACTCAGGGCGTCAGGTTTGGCAGTAAGTAAGTGCCTTTACAGGCTGAGCTGCCTTGTTGGACTGCTCTTCTGCTCTTTTTTTATTTTTAATAGTGGAGGTGTCAACTGTGTTGAAAGCTTATTTTTCTTAATTTTAAAAATTGGATTTTTTTGTTACATGTATTTTGCCTATATGTTTGTATGTATGTACGTATGTGCACATGTGCATGCTTGTTGCCCATAGAGGTGAGAAGAAGGTATCAGATCCTCTGGAACTGAAGTTACAGATGCTAGGAGTTAAGCCTGGGTTCTCTGCAAGAGCAACAAGTGTTCTTAACCCACATATATGAAATAAATAAATAAATCAAGAAACAAACAAACAGAAAAGGGGGTAGTGGTACATGACTTTACTCCCAGCACTTGGGGAAAAGAGGCAGGCAGATCTCTTGAATTACAGCCCAGCCTGGTGTACAGAGTGTGTTTCAGGACAGCCAAGTTGGCACAGATAAATTCTGTCTAGAAGAAGGAAAGAAAAAAAAGAGAGAGACTTACTTTCATTTGTGAGTGTGTCTGTTTCTCCAGTGTGTATATATATAGTTGCCATTGCTGGATCCTGTGGAACTGGAGTTATTAGGCAATTGTGAACCACCCAAAATTGTACTAGAACCTGAGCTCTGGTCCTCTGGAAGAGAAGCAGTAAAGGCTCCTTTATTTTTTTTTATTTTATCCTCTAACAATTTTTATTTGGAAATAGGAAAGTGGAATAAGTCTGTGCAAGGTGTATATTTGTGAAGTGGATTTCATATCATATCCTCTTTTTTCTTTCTTTTTTAATATGGACTGCTTCATTAATTTGTGTGTCCCAGGGCCACGACGCTACTCTTCTCTGTGTTGTTCCACTTTAGTAGTATGTGCTGCTGAAGTGAGCACTCACATCCTGACTAACACAAGCCTGTTGTTGGAACACTACCCCTGGGTTTTCAGAGCTGCCTTCCTCTCTAAGGCTTTCCTCTCTTGGTTCAGTCTTGTTAAAGAATGTCTTTTCACAGCCTTCTCGCCCTGAATAGCCATATAGATGCATCCTGCCATTGTGAGGGCAATCATTAAGTAGTTCTTGTTCTTTGCAACAAGCACCTTGAACTAAATATTTCCAGGATTTCTTCTTCCCTTTTGAAGCTCCTTGACAATACCGGTGTCCTCTCTATGTCGTTGGGTCTGTGTGATGGCACTCTTGTGTTTATAAGTGTGTATTGGAGCTTTGGGACTTTTCTGTGGCTTAGTGTAAAATTCATTGATTATCTTCAAGTCAGTGTTTCTGGTAAGCCTTAAGAGACAAAGAAGCATTGTTTTAAAGATTTATTTATTTATTATATGTAAGTACACTGTAGCTGTCTTCAGACACTCCAGAAGAGGGCATCAGATCTCATTATGGATAATTGTGAGCCACTATGTGGTTGCTGGGATTTGAACTCAGGACCTTTGGAAGAGCAGTTAGTGCTCTTAACCACTGAGCCATCTCTCCAGCCCAGAAGCATTTCTTTATAACCTAAAACAATTTCCTGCCACTAGGTGCAGGCCTCAGAGGTTCCCCATGCTTACCTGCTCCACAGATAGCAGCACCCCACACTAAAGTGCTGAGCTTTCCTTCTGGGACCTGCCCTCCCAATTTGATTTTGAAGTTTTGGGTATTGTACGTTCAGAAATCTACATTGACACCACACATTCAGTTTTGTGACTTTATATGGGTTTGTGACAGTTTAATACACTGGTGACTGTGGCATAAAACCATCTGTCATTTCATGAGTTTTTAATTTGCACAAGAAATAAGTCACTGGCTGGGTATGGTGGTGCATAGATTTAATCTTAGAACTCTAATCCCAGAACTGCAGCACTTGGGAGGCAAGGGCAGGTGGGTTTCTTTGAATTTAAGGGCAGCCCAGCCTACGTAATGAAATCACAGGAAGCAAAGGCTGCATGGTGAGGTTCTGTCTCAAAAATAAATAAATAAAAATCACTGATTTAATTTAATGGTAATATATATATATTTTTTAAAAAAGATTTGTTTTATCTTTAATTATGTGTGTGAGTCTGTTGGTATGTGCTTGTGAGTGAGCAGCCCTGACATGGGTGCTGGGAACCGAACTTGTCCTCTGGAAGAGCAGTAGTAATTGAGTCATCTCTCCAGCCTCCAAATTCGCCAGTATTGATGAATTTTTTTAACATTTTTTTTAAGTGGGTGTAAATGCCACATGTGGAGGTTAGAGAACAGCTCTTGTGAGTTCTCTCCTACCATGTGAGTCCAGGGGATTGAAATTAGGCTATCAGGGCTGGCGAGATGGCTCAGTGGGTAAGGTAAGAGTTCTTCTGGAAGGTCCTGAGTTCAAATCCCAACAACCACATGGTGGCTCACAACCACCCATAATGAGATCTGACACCCTTTTCGGGCGCATCTGAAGGCAGCTACAGTGTACTTATGTATAAATAAATCTTTGGATTGGAGCAAGCAGGGACTGAGTGAGCGGAGTGAGCGGAGTTGACTGGAGCAAGCGAACG
>NW_022196897.1:140315421-140345256 GCF_008632895.1 Mastomys coucha
AAAAAAAAAAAGGAATTTAGGTTATCAGGCTTGATGACAAGCATCTTTACTTGCTGAGTCATCTTGCTTGTCTATGCCTGTCCTTTGTTTTGTGTTTTTGAGACAGAGTTTCTCTGTGGAGCCATGGTTATCTTGGAACTCACTCTTTAGAACAGGTTGTCCTTGAACTCATCTGCTTCCTGAGACCTGAGATTAAAGGTGTTCACCACCACTACCCAGCCTCACTTTTTACGATGATTCTGCCTTATTTATCTATTTATTTATTCATTCACTCACTCATTCATATTTACTTATTTATTTTATTTGTTTTTTTCAAGGCAAGGTTTCCCTGTTTAGTCTTGGAACTTGCTTTGTAGGCCAGGCTAGCCTTGAACTCAAAGTTCTTCTTGTCTCTGCCTCCAAGAGTGTTGAGACAAAACATGTGTACCATCATGCACATTCATGATTCATTCTTCAATTATTCATTCATTCATTCATTCTTTTTTTTTTTTTTTTTTTTATTTAAGTAGAGGGCCCCTGTGGTGGCAGGGTCAGAAGTATGAAGGGTCAACACCACTCACCAGTGAGTTCTGTGGTTCTCATGCTGTGACTCTCTCCACAGCCCCCCCTTTTTAAAATTATTTTATGTATATGAGTACACTGTAGCTGTCTTCAGATACACCAGAAGAGGGCATCGGATCCCTTTACAGATGGTGTGAGCTACCATGTGGTTGCTGGGAATTGAACTCAGGACCTCTGGAAGAGCAGTCAGTGCTCTTAACCACTGAACCATCTCTCCAGTCCTCACTTATTTATTTTTAAACAACAAGGTCTGGCTTGCCTTACTTATTTATTTTAATTATTTAATCAATCAATTATTTATTTAAAACAATAAGGTCTGTCCGTATTGCCCTGACTAGCTCTGATGGCTGCTCTGTAGACCAGGTTGGCCACCCAAAGTTAATATAGGTAAATAAATAAAACTCTGGGATCTGTGTTCCTAGCATCTCCCCCCTTGGATATTATTATTGTTGGACTTTGAGATTATAGTATTTGTATTTGAGAGGTACAAAGCTTTATTTTAGTGATGATTTTGGCCTTTGTGTAGACAATAAAATGCAAATACTGCTTTGGACTTGGTGTCTTCATAGCTAGCACTGTTCTGGCTGCATGGGATGGATGTCCTGAACCAGGTGTTCTACTTCAGCTGCACCATCTGTGGGAGCAGGTGGGCAGGCCTCTGTCATCAGGAAAACACAGCTGGGGAGACTCAGAAGAACTAATTGCTTGCTTTCCCAGCATTTTCAACCAGAATGCAGTTTTACCTCCACAAATGTATTGATTAGGATATGGTTAGGACATTAACAGCAAAAACGAACAAAAATAAAAAGGTGTGAGTATTGTGTTGAGACATTGTCTGATATGTTTGCTGGCTTGGAACTAGTAATGTCCTTTCTCATCCTCTCAAAATCTTGGATTGCAGGAGGTATGTTACCACACACACCCTGCTTAAGTTTTTTTAGATGATACTGAGAAAGATAACTTAAGGGTTCGTTTATTTATTTGTATTTAACTTTACGTGTATGTTCATATATGTGCTTATGCCTTTGGAGACCAGAGGCAGAGCCATTCTCTTTGGTTTTTTAGAATTTCCTCACTCAGAGTAGGCTGGCTGATCATCAGATCCTAGGGGTCTGTGTGGCCCCATCTTCTGAATGCACACTAGCCTTTTATGGTGGTGTTAAAGGTCAAACTTGTTCTTATTTTTATGTTGCAAATGTTTTACCAACTAAGCCATCTCTTCAGAACTTTACTTTTTTTTTTTTAAAAGAGGGGTGGGGTGGAGGTGTGCCTCAGTGTTTGGGGGTTCAGAAGTTGGAGAATATCAGGTATCTTGCTTGTATCATGTACTTTGTCTTAGTCCTTTAAGACATGGTCTCTCACTGAATCACTAGGCCGGTGACTGGCAGGCCCCCAGTGGTTCTCCTGACTTTGTCCTCAACAGCATGGCCACACCCTGTTTTGTGTGTTTTGAGTCAAGTGTCTCACTATGTAGTCCTGACAGTCCTAGAACTTGATATGTAGACCAGGCTGGCTTCCAACTTACAGAGATCCACCTGCTTCTGCCTCATACGAGCTAGGATTAAAGGTGAGTGTTGCTGGTACATACATGCCTTTAATCCCAGCAGTCAGGTCAGCCTGGTCTATGAGTTCCAGGACTACACAGAGAAAACCCTGTCTCAACAAACAAACAAACAAACAACTCTAGGATGAAAGGCATTATTCATCTTGCCCTGTTTTATTTCTCATTTTTATGCCCTCTGAATCTTAGGTCTACACCACCATGGGCACCAGGGGACTATATCTTTTAGTTTTTTATATTCTTCTTTTTTTTTTTTTTCTTTTGGTTTTTCGAGACAGGGTTTCTGTGTATAGCCCTGGCTGTCCTGGTCCTGGAGCAGACCAGGCTGGCCTCGAACTCAGAAAATCGCCTGCCTCTGCCTCCCATGTGCTGGGATTAAAGGCGTGCGCCACCACTGCCCAGCGTTTTTCATATTCTTAACCGTAACCTGTGGGCTGGTGAGATGGCTCAGAGGGTAAGAGCACTGATTGCTCTTCTGGAGGTCCTGAGTTCAAATCCCAGCAACCACATGGTGGCTCACAACTACCTGTAATGAGATTGGACGCCTTCTTCTGGTGTGTCAGAAGACAGCTACAGTGTACTTATGTATAATAATAAACAAATCTTAAAAAAAAAAAAAAACAGTAACCTAGCAAATATATCATAGGAGCTTAAAATAGTCTTGCTTGTATCATTAACTTGGTCACAGTGTAGTAATATTGAAAGTAACAGTTCAGTAAAATTTTGGGATATTTCTTTTTTTCAGTTCTAGGGATCAAATCTAGGGCTTTGTTTGTGGTTATTCTACCTTGGTTTGTTGATTGGATCTGGTCTTACTGTGTAGCTTTAGCTTGTCTGATAATAGCTAGGTCATGTAGGCTGGCTTTTTTTTTTTTTTTAAATATATTTTATGTGCATGGATGTTTTGGTTGTATGTCATCATGTGCCTGCCTGGAGTTCAGAAGAGGGGGTCAGATCCCTTGAACTAGGGTTACAGGTAGTTGTGAGCCAATATGTAGGTGCTAGGAAGGGAACCTGGGTTCTCTGCTATGCTTTAACTGCTGAGATAGACTAGTTAGTGTTTCATTATGTTGCTCAGGCAGGCCTGGAGCTGCTGGGACCAAGTAGTCTTTTCTGTTTCATGCTCGTAGATCATGAGCCACCATGCCTTTTAAAAAGTGTTTATTTGGGCTTGTGAGTTCTTCTGAAGGTCCTGAGTTCAAATCCTAGCAACCACATGGTGGCTCACAACCACCCGTCATGAGATCTGACTCCCTCTTCTGGAGTGTCTAAAGACAGCTACATGCATTTATTTATAATAATAAATAAATCTTTGGCCAGAGCAAGCAGGGACTGAGTGAGTGGGGGTGACCGGAGTGAGCAGAGGTCCTAAAGTTAATTCCCCAAAACAAGATGAAGGCTCACAACTATTTGTACAGCTACAGGATGTACTCATGCATAAAATAAATCTTTTTTAAAAAGTATTTATTTATTTCGTGTGTGGGTGTTTTGCTTGCATTTGTGTGTCTGTGCACCACATGAGTGCTATGCCCACAGAGGGGACAGAAGAGGGCATTGGATCCCCTGGAACTGGAGATGCAAGCAGGTGTAGGTCCTAGGAAGTGTTCTTAACTGCTGAAATGCTGTCCAGCTTCTGTAATCTCTTTTGTTTGTTTTAGGGGGGATCTTGAATTCCCTGTCCTCTTTGCTGAGTCTCCTGAGTGCTGGGGTGACAGGTGTGCAATAGGATATCTGACTTTATTATTCATTATATTTTCCCTCCTCCCTGTCAATACTCTTTCTTCTTCTTGCCTCAAAGTTATGGCAGTCTTTCTGTCTCAGTTTTCCAGGTACTGGGTTTACATAGGTGTAATCCATACATGACTTAATGCCTGGTTTTCCCCATTGGAAATGGGCTGATTGCATAATTGTAGTAATAAATGAATAGTCAAGGACAAGGCAGAGGACAGACAGAATTACTTTGCTTATCATGCCGTTTGTTTGTTTGTTTGTTTGTTTATTGATTGGTCTTTCCAGACAGGACCTCTCTGTGTAGCTCTGTCTGCCTTGGAACTCACTCTAGACCAGGCTGGGTTCGAACTCACAGAGATCCACCTGCCTCTGTCTCCCTAGCTCTGGGATTAGTCATGCCCCACCAATTCTAAGTTTAACATGCTTATACTTGACCCATTTGTTAGAAACATCATAAATATTACTATGGGCCTTCCAGGAAAGTAAAGATTTTTTTTTTAAAGATTTATTTATTTATTTTACGTATACATTGTTGCTGTCTTCAGACACTCCAGAAGAGGGCATCAGATCCCATTACAGATGGTCATAAGCCACCATGTGATTGCTGGGAATTGAAATCAAGATCTCTGGAAGAGCAGTCAGTGCTCTTAACCACTGAGCCATCTCTCCAGCCCCAAGATTTTGTTTTGTTTTGTTTGTTTGTTTGTTTCGTTTTTTGTTTTTCAAGACAGGGTTTCTCTGTGTAGCCCTGGATATCCTGGAACTCACTCTGTAGACCAGGCTAGCCTCGAACTCAGAAATCCGCCTTCCTTTGCCTACCAAGTGCTGGGATTAAAGGCGTATGCCACCACCGACTGGCATTTTTTTTTGTTTTTTGGGTTTTTTTTTGTTGTTGTTTTTGTTTTGTTTTTTTTTGACAGGATTTCTCTGTATAGTCCTAGAATTCAGAGATCTGCCTGCCCCCAGTACTAGGACTAAAAGGCATGAGGCACCATGCCTGGTTGAAAGTTGTTGTTTTTGTTGTTGTTGTTGTTGTTGTTTTGGTTGGTAGGTTGGTTTGGTTTGTTTTTTAACATATAGTAAGAACAAAAGTTTTGGGGTATAGCTCAGTCATTGAGCACTTGACTATCATGGGTGTTGACATTCTTGGTTCAATCTTTAGAACTGCTTTAGAAAAGATGAACCAAGAACAGAGGTTTAAGGACTGATAGAGTGAAATGTTTTATAAGCACTTGTTTGGAAGGAAGGGTATGATTTAGCAGTCATAGATAAGGGATGATGGAAAATGTGTGCAGACTGATTGGGACCGCAGTTGCAGGTTAGAGGTAAGCGTTTTTTAAACAATGGCAAGTGTTGTCATTTAAACCAGAGTGCATGTGAGACTATTA
The DNA here is from genome assembly GCF_008632895.1 of Mastomys coucha. Lineage (NCBI taxonomy): Eukaryota > Metazoa > Chordata > Mammalia > Rodentia > Muridae > Mastomys > Mastomys coucha. The sequence goes on from NW_022196897.1 coordinate 140,320,663, forward strand.
ATTTGAGACTTTGTATTTGAGGATTTTGAAAAGGTTTTTTTTTTTTTTTTTTTTTTTTTTTTTTTTTTTTTTTTTTTTTTTTTTTTTTTTTTTTTTCTTTTTTTTTTTGGACTGTTGCTCCATTATAAAAAGATTCTGTTGCATTTGCAGATCCACATTTGAAACTACTTCAATATTCCTTCTGGGCCTTCCTAAATAATGTCTGGAGTTATATTGGACTTCATGTGTTCCTGTGGGGAACAAAAGCACATGATCACTGAAGCCTGTAACATAAATGAGAGGCTTGTGCGGGTGGTGTGAAAGGAGCTCTTGCAGCCTTACATGCCTGGGTGGGCGAGCTACACTAATAGCTCCCAGCAGTTCTGAATCAGACATTGTGGAGCCAAGAGTCTAGCATTTGGAATTCCACTGCCTGAGCTAAGGGTCTGTCTTTTATCCTCCAAACCACCATTTGTTAAATGGCTCTGGACCTGTTGACAAGAGGGGGGAGACTGGCAAAGATCAAGTTAAAAGGGAAAAAAAGTTCAAAGGTAGGAAAATAAGAGAAGAGTTAGTCATGTCTTCACTTCCCTCCCCCTCTGTCTCTGTCTCTGTCTGTCTCTTTCTGTCTCTGTCTCTGTTTCTCTCTCTCTCTCTCTCTGTAGTTGTATCCCTGGCTGGCTATTGTTTGTTTATTTGTTTAATTTTAGTAATTTGTTATACAGAAATTTCATTCCTGAAAGCTGGGTTTGGTGGTGCACTCTTTAATCCCAGCACTTGGGCGGCAGAGGCAGGTGGATCTCTTGTGAGTTCTAGTCTGGTTTGGTGTATCTACATAGTGAGTTCCAGAACTGCTAGAGCTGTGTACAGAGACCCTGTCTTCCTTCCTTCCTTCCTTCCTTCCTTCCTTCCTTCCTTCCTTCCTTCCTTCCTCCCTTCCTCCCTTCCTCCCTTCCTCCCTTCCTTCCTTCCTTTGTAGGAGGTGGGGGTGGGGGAGAGCTATGAATCGCCCATGAGCCTATCCGCCAGCTGCAGTGAGTGGCAATTAATGAAGAGAAAGCAGAACTCTGAGCCTTGGGTTTGGTCTCCATATTGGGTCCTGTTATATTTGTCATCAGACACTCTGTAGTGGAGCACCATGTTTAGGCTTTTTAATAAGTGATATGCTACTTAAACTTTTCTTTGGTCAGGGGTGGGAAGTGGGCCTGAGAGAGGGTATCTCTGTGTACCCTTGGCTACCAAAAACCAAAAACAAAACCCAATAAAAAAAACACCATTTCAAAGCATGTTTTGAAGCAAGTTTGATTTTTTCAGTGAAAGGCTTCATGAGGCTGTGTTTATATCCTATGTTTTTCAGTGAAATGGTCCAGGAGAACAGTCTTTATGTTACCTTTTATAAAAGCTGGCAGGAGGTGGAGAGGGTGGGTAGGTATTGTGAGTAGTGTATAGGTTAATGAGATAGTGTGTGAGCTAGCTAGCTGCTACTGCCCTCTGGCTTGTGCTGTCTCTTTCAGACCCACTGTTTCCACTGCCTGCAGATGATGTCCATTTGGCTTGCTTCCCTGTCTTTTCAGATCCAGCTGTTTCAAATTACATGGAATCCTCGGGGATGGACATTTTTCCTGAGCAAGCAGTGCTTCTTATTGCTGTTATCTTCTGAAGCCTTTTTTCCTTTGCACATATTTTTGTATATTCTTTGTCTTAAAAAAAAAAAAAACCCGGCCGGGTGGTGGTGGCGCACGCCTTTGATCCTAGCACTTGAGAGGCAGAGGCAGGCGGATTTCTAAGTTCAAGGCCAGCCTGGTCTACAGAGTGAGTTCCAGGACAGCCAGGACTACACAGAGAAACCCTGTCTCGAAAAAAAAACAAACAAAAACAAAACAAAACAAAAAACCACGAGACGTATGGTAATATGGCCAGGAATGTAGGTAGATTGGTAGAATGTCTGCTCACCATGCACAAAGCTCAGGATTTGATTTCCAACACCAGGTAAACTGAATGAGGTATTGAGTGCCTACAATCGGATTTGAGGACACCCTAGAGGGCATGTCTCAAAAAAACTTTTAATCAACTTATAATATATTTAAAGTGCATAGTGGGTCTGGAGAGGTGCCTCAGTGGTTAAAAATCTCACTGTGTTATCTGTAGCTGGCTTGGAGTTAGCTATGTTGCTTAAGTTGTGCGGCCCCCCTCCCATTATTTGTATTGTTTTATGTGTATGTGTATCTTCCTTTTATGTGAATTTGTTTGTTTGTTTTTTGTGTTTTGAGACAGGGTTTCTCTGTGTAGCCCTGGCTGTCCTGGAACTCACTCCGTAGACCAGGCTGGCCTTGAACTCAGAAATCCACCTGCCTCTGTCTCCCAAGTGCTGGGATTAAAGGCGTGCACCACCACTGCCCTGCTGTTTGTTTTTTGAGGCAAGATTTCTCTTGTGTCCTGGCTGTCTTGGAATTTTGTAGACCAGGCCAGCAGGGAACTAACTCATGGAGATCTGCCTATTTATACTTCCCAAGTGCTGGCCTATCTATCTATCTATCTATCTATCTATCTATCTATCTATCTATCTATCTATCTATCTATCTATATTTTTTTTTGGCCTATATTTTTACATTGTTTTAGGGGTGCTTATATTTTTGAGGCAAGGTCTTACCATGTAACTGTGGCTGGACCGGAACTTGGTAAATAGATCAGGCTGGCATCAAATTCACACAGATCTACATGCCTCTGCCTCCCAAGTGCTGTGTAATTAAAGGTATGCATTACCATGCCTAGTTTTAAACTTATATTTGTTTGTTTTAATATTGAACAATCAGGCCAGATGTTATGATGGACCCTTTTAGTCCTAGTACTTAGAAGTCAGAGCCAGGAGGATCTTTTGTGAGTTTGAGGCTAGCTTGGTCTACATAGTAAGTTCCAGGGCAGCCAGGGCTATGTAGAGAAAACCATGTCTCAAAAATAACCAAATAAATGATTTTATTGTTTTGTGTGTACGGTTATTTTGCCTGAATGTATGTCTGTGTACCATGTGTGTGCTTGGTGTCCAAGGAAGCCAGGAGAGGGTGTTAAATTCCTTGAGAGTGGAGTTGTTAGCCACCATGTGGGTGCTGGGGATTGAAACTGTGTTTTTGGGAGAGCAGCCTTTAACTGCTGAGGCATCTCTCTAGTCCCTAAAATTTTTATTTATAATTATATACATAATTATATACACACATGTCTTTTAGTGTGGGTTTATTTGTGAAGGTACAGTGTCCACAGAGGTCATGAGAGAGTGTCGGCTCCCCTGAGGCTTGAGTTACAAGCAGTTTTTGGCTGCTTGAGTGAATACTAGGAACTCTTAACCTCTAAGCTACCTCTCAATCTGTGTTTTCCACTTCTTAAGGTTGCCTTTTAACTCACTGTTTAGCTGATTGACTTTGATTTCCTTATTCTGCCTGCACCTCTTAAGTGCTGGAATTTACATACAGGTGTTTGTCATGCCATCTTCCCAGTGTCTTACTCCAACCTTTGTTTTTGAGTCTTACTAAGCTACTCATATTGGCCTTGAGCTTGGGATCCTACTGTCTCAGCTTTCCAAGTAGCTTAAACCCAAGTCTCTTAGTCTTTTGGACACAACTTGTAGAAGTCTTTGTTATCTATTTGCTTTCTGATGTGAGGAGTTACACCATTTCATTTCCCTTTCAGGGAGGATACTGTTCTTGTAAATAAATAGCTTGCTTGCTTTTTTGGGGAGAAAGGTATTTAGAATCTACAATCTTTGTGATAGAACTAAGTAAACCAGACTGGCCCTAAATTTACAATGGTCTTCCCGATTCAGCCTCTTGGCTGTGGCTGGGATTACAGGCATGGTTTGAGAAAAACCATTTTTTTCCTTTGTAAAAAATAAAACATTAATTATATTATGCACTGTCCATGTGTCGTAATTCCAAGTTGTCTTTGCTGGTGGTAGTAGCTTGGTGCATGCTATCAAGATTTCTTATTGGGGACTGGAGAGATGGCTCAGTGGTTAAGAGTACTTGTTGCTCTTTCAGAAAACCCAGGTTCAATTCTCAGCCTCCATGTGGTGACTCAGAACTATATGTAAACTCCAGTTCACAAAACACAACCCCTTTCTGACCTCTATAGGCACCAGATACGAATGTGGTTCACACACTTACATGCAGGCAGAGCACTCATAAACATTAAAGAAAAAAAGATTGCTTACTTCCATAGTGAACAAGTTGATGATACTGTCTGTTGGCAAGAAATCTTGATTCCTTACCAGGTGGTCCTCCTAGTTGAGGTGCTTTAATGTTTTTATGACTTGGTAGTTAGCATCCTCCAGAGTTAGTAATTTGGAATTACTCCTTGCTTCCTTCTTCCCTCCTCTCTTCCTTCTCTCTCTCCTGAATTGCTTTGCTAGGATCAGTAAATATTTATGGGCATCACTATGTTGCCCAGTCTGAATTTGAACTCCTAGATTTACACAGTGTTCCTGCTACAGTCTACCATGGTAGCTGGGAATCCAGGTGGGTGCCCCTGTGTCACACTTCAGAAGTGCCTTGATTATGTTTCTTACTTCATAGTATTGTATAGGTACCACAGACTGACTTAGGGTATAAATCCAGACATGATGCTGACACTAGTCACATGATGTTATATATTTTTGTTTCTTTCCTTAGTTGTAACACTGAGATAATAATTTCTACCAATAGGCTGTCCTATAGACTGTTTGTGACCAATAAGGAAATAAAGGTAATCCTTGATACTCAGTACTTACAATAAAAATTACTACTGCATCAATTAATATTGCTGCCAGCTGCCTCTGGGGGATGAATTTTCCGTTTTTTGTAAAACATTGCCAGGCAGAAAATGCCTTGTTTAAAAGTTTTATCTATCTAAAGTATAGTAGAGGCTAAAGGAAGGCATATCTGTTTGATTATGTATCTTCATTCTTTTTTTTTTTTTAAGTTTTTTTTTCGAGACAGGGTTTCTCTGTGTAGCCCTGGCTCTCCCGGAACTCGCTCTGTAGACCAGGCTGGCCTCGAACTCAGAAATCCGCCTGCTTCTGCCTCCCAAGTGCTGGGATTAAAGGAGTGCACCACCACCTCCCAGCAAGATTTTTTAATTTTTATATATATGAATACACTGTAGCTGTCTTCAGACACACCAGAAGAGGGCATCAGATCTCATTACAGATGGTTGTGAGCCACCATGTGGTTGCTGGGAATTGAACTCAGGACTGTTGGTTAGAGCAGTCAGTGCTCTTAACCACTCCAGTCTGAGATCTTCATTCTTTTTTTGAGACAGGGTTTCTCTGTATAGCCCTGGCTGTCCTGGAACTCACTTTATAGACCAGGCTGGCCTCGAACTCAGAAATCCACCTGCCTCTGCCTCCCAAGTGCTGGGATTAAAGGCGTGCACCACCACTGCCCAGCTGAGATCTTCATTCTTAATGTTTGTTCATGTAAATGCTAATATAGGATATGTACCCCTGTAGTATGACCTGGTAAGAAGGCAAGCCCCTCCTTCATTTTATATTTTTATTTTAAAATATTCACAGCAAATTGAAAGAGTGTATAGAGAAGTTTAAGATCCTTCACCCAGTTTACCCCACAGTGAAATCTTTATAATAACTGGTACAGTTTCAACTTTGAGACAACTGTTTTCATGCCCCAGAAATTGATTAAAGACTATCTTGTATAAGCTGTTGGGAAGTGTCAAGGATTAAATCTGATGTTGTGTAATTCTGTCGTTTCTCTGGATTCTCAAAATAATTATCTCAAATTTTACTATATTCTTCATTATTGAAACTTAGACTAACAGCTCTGAAATTTAATCATGGGAACCTTACATCCATATTTCCTTGATTTTAAAGCAATTTTTGCATTGTGTTCTCATCTTTGATTTACAGTCTTTATAGCACCAGAACCGTTGTTGCCTGCATTGTCTTAATTTAATCACGTGCCAGTTTAGTAGAGCACCAAGTCTGGATCTGGGAGGCAGCTTGTGTGAATCATTTACATATATTTCTGCTTATGTTCCCAAAACTAATTTGCAGCTCTTTATTTTTGATCCAATTATACATTCAGAATATGTTTACAATTTATTTTATGAAGGCTTTTGTCTCATATAGGGTTTAAAACTAGCCAAAAAAGCAGAAGTTATTAAACAATAGCAGAAACTACACAGTATGAATGGCTTTAAATGGTGATTGTTAAACATTTGACTGTCCTTCAAAATGTGAGTCTCTATGTACATTTATTCCACTAGTGACTCGAATAGATGGGTTTTACACAATATTTTTGCTGTTACTGTCAGCCATAAACAAATTACATGCATTTAACAAGTTAATGTCAGATTGGCCCGGATCCACTAGGAGGTGTGTACTTAGTGACATCAGCTGGCAATGTGCCCTGGTAACAGGGAGGGTGGAAGGATAGTAGAGAGAGAGGAAGCAGGAGGGAGGGAGAGAAAGAGAGACTGACTGTATCTGGGGATTCTGGCAAGGTGAAGAGCTGGTCTGTTTGGCAGGACCTTCCCATCTGGGATCCATCTGTGTTTCCCTGGAATGGGACAGGCAGCTCTAGTCAGTGAGAAATCGCAGATGTGAGAGAGCTGACACATGTCCAGCTAATGAAAGGAGGAGGAAGGCTGGTCTGCAATTGGGCTTTGAAGATTAGGGGGAGAAAAGAGAGCTTTTTAATACCTATTTGGTATATTACGAATCTGGATTTTATAATTTGGACATTCGGGGTAAGTGTACATTTTAATATAGTTTGGGGGCTAATAAAGTGTACAATTCTGCCTTTCCAAAACTTTTTGCTTATCTCAAATTATGTTTATTGATACCTTATCAGAGTTTAGTCTTGGTTTCATTTTGATGATTCATTTGATTTTCTGTTTCTATTTCATTTTTCACTTGCCACCTTTGTGTTTTTTAATGGAAAGCTTAGTTAAAATCAGATGGAGTTCATAAATTCTATAGTTAGAAAAGTAGTCCCACAAATACTTCTTTAAAGCTACTCCATATTAAATACTTCTTGAATATTCTGAGGGAATTTTTTTCTTAAGTGTGTATAATACCAGTGTTAAAGAGATGACTGCTGCAGTGCTCATTTTCCTTGTTAGATTTGACTTTAATTAGATTACAGCTAAAAGAGATTGTAGCAAAGCTAGTCTCATCTCAGCATCTTATAGCTTGTTATGTATTGCTCCTGTGCTGTTTTCTGTGTCCGAAATAGCATGGAATCTGACTTGAATTGGGAGTTGGACATAGACCTCTTCCCCTACGTGGAGTCTTTGTCAGTTTGTGGTGCCCACTGGCTAATTCTATAGTGTTGTTTACTTTTGGAAGGCTTCCACATCAGCCACTTATAGGTAGAGCCTGATTATAGACATTATTTCCTAGTTCTTTCATCTTGGGAAAATCTGCTGTTCTGAATCTATTTGGTTTGTTGTGCTCCCCTACTCCTGTTTTCTCTTTTTCTTGACTGGATCTTACTGTGTATCTCTGTAACCAGACTGGCCTCCAGCTCACAGAGATCCTCCCTCTGCTGTCTCCTCCCTACAGACATGTGCCACCACAGCCAGCTGACTCCTGATTTGTGTTGATATTGGGAAAATTTGTCTAGTACCTTTCCTGCACATAGAAAGCATACTGATCAGTTTCAAAAGGTTTTAGAGATTTGTTTTTCTGTTGTGGTAAGTGTCCAAACCCTTTCTCCTTTCCCTTCTACCTTGAGCCACAAATTATCTGGTCTAACTCACATTTTCAGAGTATTATTATTCTTGCTGCACCCACTTTATATTTATACTTTATATTTAAAATTTGTTTTATGTATGTGTGTTTTACCTGTATGGATATTTGTACCACATGGCTCCCTGATGCCTGAAGAGGCTAGAAAAGATCCCTTGGAACTGGAATTACAGATGGTTGTCAGTTGTAATGTGGGTGCTGGGAATTGAACCCAGGCCTTATGGAAGAGCAGCCAGTGTTCCTAACTGCTGAGCCAATTCTCCAGACCTCTGATCCTTTATATTTATCTATTGTGCTAAACCTCTTTATGACTAAAGTTTGGAAGCATTCTGAATATAAAGTGAAAATGGATTCCCTTTGACTGTACGAGAACAGAGCTTTGAAAAGTTAACTTACAGGAGGGAACTATTGATTCTATTACTTTTTTTTTTCCCCAGAGTTTCTCTATATAGCCTTGGCTGTCCTGGAACTCACTCTATAGATATAGCCTTGGCTGTCCTGGAACTCATTCTATAGATCAGGCTGGCCTGGAACTCAGAAATCCACCTGCCTCTGCCTCCCAAGTGCTGGGATTAAAGGCGTGCACCACCACTGCTCGGCTTGATTCTATTACTTTTAAGTACACCGATTATTTAAAAAAATATTTTAGGTTTATTTGTCTATTTCTGTGGCTTTTTTTTCCCTACTGTGTGGGCTCCAGGATTTAAATTCAAGTCATATTAGGCTTGGCCGCAAGGGCCTTTACTGAGCCATCTCACTGGTCAGCACTGTTTAAATTGTACCTGACTCCCCAAAGATTCTACAAAATGGCAAATGGGAGCTTCAAAAAATAATTTTAATATCTTTAAAAATAATTTTTATTATTTTAGGTGTGTGTTTCAGCTGCATGTATGTGCACTACATGAAAGCCTGGAGTCCATTGTTGTCAAAAAAGAGGGCATTGGATCCCCTGGAATTGGAATTTCGGATGACTGTGTACCATTCTGTGGGTGTTGGGTCCTCTGGGAGGGCATCCAGTGCTCTTAACTTCTGAGCCATCCCTCTTGTCACCAGAAGGTTTTCATTTTTTAAAGTTCTGTAACCTTATATCACCTGGTGTTATAAGAAAACAGTGTAATGTGTTTTTGTTTATTAAAGACTTAGTGACTTAGTATCCCCAGCTGGCTAGAATTTGCTGGTTAGACTGTCTTGGCCTCAGATTTGCAGCAGTCCTCTGTCTTGCCTCCTGGCATGCATGGACCTGGCTGCAGTGCAGCATGCTGTTCAGGGTCTTTCCGTCTTATCTCCCTTCCCATCAGTCTGTGGGAACTTTTCAAATGGAACTTCTTGTCTTTTATGTTAAATTGACTGAACTTTGTAGAACAAAGTGGGGGAGTTTTGATAAGTACAGTGGACAGCACTTAGGACCTTTCTGAATATTTGAGAGGCTGTAGTATTCTGTTGAACTTACACGGTTGTCTTTCAGTGAGGAATATTGCACCCTTAGGAGCTCTGTTTCTGGGAATGAGTACAGAGAAAAGAATGTAATGCTGAAAGTGTAGTGTAGGTTTTACTCTGAGAGCTTAAAAGGAGGTTGTTTTTTTTTTTTTTTTTTTTTTTTTTTTTTTTTTATTGCTATATGTCTATTCTAGCAATACCGTTTTTATATTCTGGGGCTTGGGATTGCATCCAGACCTTGTGGATGCTAAAAAAAAAAAAAAAAGCAAGCATGTGTTCTATCAGTGGCTAAGTCCCTAGTCTTCAGAATTACTGTGGCCCAGATTTGGCACAGAGCTAACTCTGTTTATAGCCCAGGCTGGTCTTGAAGTAACAGTAATTGTCCAGTCTTAGCCCTCCAAATGCTGGGTTAACAGGTATATGTTACCACACCTGGCTTTTGTGATAATTCATTGGCTGTAAATAAAAGTGTTTAACAGTCCTGGTGGGGTGAGATGAGGCCCTGAGTTCAGGGGTGTATGTGTGTGTGTGTGTGTGTTGGGAGGTGGGGGTGGGTGGGCAGCTAGGGCAGTTAAAAGACAAAATGGGTGAGTAGTGGCACTTGCCATTAATCCCAACACTCCGGGAAGCAGAGACAGGAGTCAATGCTTAAGTTCAAGCCCAGCTTGGTCTACATATCAGTTTCAGGGCACTTTAGGACTACAAAAAGAGGCCCTTATTCCAAACAAATAAACAATAACAACAAAACCAACAAAAGATTTTATCACCAAGAAATTTTATTTTTAAAATGTGTTATAATTTATGTGTGGGTGTGTGCCAAATGCACACTTAAACAGGTCCCATGGAGATATGGGGGGTGTGTCCCTTGGAACAGGAGTTAGAAGTGTTTGTGAGGTGTTTGTGAGCTGTCTAATGGGATACAGAGTTCTTTGATAGATCAGTAAGCACTTTTTCATTTTTTTCGAGACGGTTTCTCTGTATAAGCCCTGGCTGTCCTGGAACTCCCTGGTCTGTAGACCAGGCTGGCCTCTGCCTCCCAAGTGTTGGGATTAAAGGCATGCCTGGCTCAATAAGCACTCTTAACTACTAAGCTATCACTTCAACCCAAAACAAAACAACAACAACAAAAAATCTTTCTAGTTAAATAATACTGAAAGAGCTGGAGACATGACTCAGTGGTTAAGAGCACACCGACTGCTCTTCCAGAGGTCCCGAGTTCAATTCCTAGCAACCACATGGTGGCTTATTACATCTATAATGGAATCCAATATCCTCTTCTGGTGAATCTGAAGACAACTGCAGTGTACTCACATGAGTACATAAAATAAATAAATCTTAAAATAGCCGGGCAGTGGTGGCGCACGCCTTTAGTCCCAGCACTTGGGAGGCAGAGGCAGGCGGATTTCTGAGTTCGAGGCCAGCCTGGTCTACAGAGTGAGTTCCAGGACAGCCAGGGATACACAGAGAAACCCTGTCTTGAAAAATCAAAAAAAAAATTAAAAAAAAAAAATCTTAAAATAGATCCTGAGAAAGTCATAGTACTTTCTGAGGGCTGAGGAAGCCACTCAGGTGGAAGTTGAAGATGGCCTTACTGATGTTAATTAACTTCTCCTACCATGTGAGCTCCATCTTTACCAGATGAGTCATGTTATTGGCCCCTGGGAATGTTCTTTATATGATTTCATTAATTGTATTATTCCATCATAAGTTGAGGGAGTGGGTCAGCAGTTGAACAGTGCCCAGTCGTGGACTAGTTTCAGTCCCCAGCAAGTTGCTTGTGTGCAAAGTGGGGAGAGTCCTCTCTGGCACAGAGTTTTAATATCCAGTGGATTTCCAGAATATTCCCCTTACTATGTAATGTATGTATGTATGTAATGTATGTATGTATGTATGTATGTAAATTTTCTGATAGGGTCTTGCCTTCGGTCGACTGGAATTTACATTGTGTAACCAATACCTAGCTTTTAACAAATTCTTTTGATTGTATGTGTTTATGATAATATCTTAAGGTTGTTTTGTTTTGTTGTTGTTTGTTTTTCCTTAATATTTTGTGATAGGGTTTAACTGACCAAGCTGGCCGTGATCTCACAGGATTTCAGATGTGTTCCACACCTAGTTTTGAGATTTGGGAGTTACAGGAAGAACTCCCTGCCAGTATTTGAATTCCTTTCCAGGGAGTTGCTGATGACTTTGAACATGTCTCCACTTTCTAGATTATAGCTGTGAATCATCATGCCCAGCTTAGATTTTATAATATTATTTATACTTACTATCATAGTACATATGCCTGTATGTGCATGTGTGTGTGTGGGGGGGGGGCAGAAAGAAATGTACTAGTTTCAGTCCCCAGCAAGGTGTTTGTACTGGTCCTCCCTGGCTCAGACTGCAGTTTCTTAAGTTAAATTTTGTCAAGTGCATCCTTATACTGAGTTAAGTTCTGCCACAGTTTTGATGGAGATGGGGGTTTCATATGACCTAGACTGGTCTTGAACTCACTATGTAGCCAAGACTGGCCTTTAACTTCTGATCTTCCTGCCTCTACTTCCAGGTACTGTGATTACAAGCATGTGCCACTATGCTCACTAGTATGCTGTAGAGTTTTGTTTCTTTTAATTTTATTTTTAAAATTATGTGTATGTATCTGTGTGAGAGTGTCAGCACGTGAGTGCAGGTGCCCAAGGATGCTAGAGGCTTTAGATCCCCTGTAGCTGCTTGGATCTCAGCACAATTGTTTACTTATGAGGCATTTACCCCTTGAGCATGTGGGTTATATTCTAGCAAGTTCAGTTTAGAAGGTCCTGATATGTGGAGGGTATTTGCATTGATTCCCTCCAATTTTAGATCGATAAATAAAGGATCAGGAATGGCTTACAGGAAAAACAAACAGACCAAAAAAAAACCCAACCCTGTTAAATGGCTTGTTAGATAGAGTCTGACTGGATGTGATGGACTTCCTAGATAGTTAACTTTTTAAAAAAAGATTTATTTATTATGTATGTGAGTACACTGTAGCTATCTTCAGACACACCAGAAGAGGGCATCATATCAAATTTCAGATGGTTGTGAGCCACCATGTGGTTGCTGGGAATTGAACTCAAAACCTATGGAAAAGCAGCCACTGCTCTTAACCACTGAGCTATTTCTCCAGCCCATAGATGGTTAACTTTTAAGAACTATGTGGTTAGCTAGGCCTGGTGGTGTCTAAAATAGGCCTATAATAATTCTGACCAATTTTGTGAGGTTTTTTTTTTTTTTTCTTCTTAAAATAAGTGAAAAAGGGTCTGTGGGCACTGTATAGTGAAAATGGTTGCATTAGGTTCCAGTTTCAAGCCATAGTGCCATCAAGAAAACAACTGTGTGTTCAGTACCCAGCAACCATGAAGCACACACCCTCAAATTATGTATTGACAGATTTATGCTGGGAGATTGAAAATGCATATGGGTTTACTTTTCTAAGCAACCACTGGTGGAAACCCTGTTATCTTTCCATCTTGAGCAGTTTGTTAGATATACCTAGCAGAGTGGGGTACAACTCTTGTAGAAAGTGGACTCATGCTACCTGCTGTAATGTGTCATAGCTGGAACTAAAACGTAAGTGCAATATATATATATATATATATGTGTGTGTGTGTGTGTGTGTGTGTGTATATATATATGTTTTGTTTTGTTTTTGTTTTTTCTTTGTTCATTGGAAACAGTTTCTCATGTAGCCCAAGCTGGCCTCAAGCTCTGTGTAGCCAAGGATAACTCTGATCTTCTGAGACTCTTGCATCTACCTCCCAAGCTCTGGGCTTACAAGCATGTAGCACTGTGCCTACCTAGCCTTAGAATGTGTATTTTAACTTGATTGTGTTAAGAAAGATGGAAGAAAGAAAATGAAAATATTGTGTGTAGGCTTTAACATTAGATTAGATTGTATAACTACGAACATTGATTATCCTCTAAGCCTCTGTCTCTTCAACTGTACAATTATAGTAAAATGAGTTTTAAGCATTAATTCTTGCTACATTACTACTTAATAAACTTTATCTTCCTGTGTAATTTTTCTTTGCCCTCCCAATATTGATAAGCCACAGTAATGAAACAGCTAATTACAATATGCATGTTTTTTAATGTCTCTTTTTAGGCTGATGGAACCAGCTCTGCTTCCTTAACTAATTCTTAGTCACACGAGAGGGATTCAAGAAGAGAATGTATTAGCCTTAAAATCTCAAACCTGTTGCTGAATGGCAAGCTGTCTAGGGACCTTGCCTTACTTTGCTGGACTAGCTGGGGGATGGGCCACTTTGAGGGTGACAGATGTGTCCTCTGCTCCCAGCACCAGGTGCAGCCATTGTTCTGGCTGGTCTCTTCATCCCTCCTGTCTGTTACTCTGCTCTTTGTAGTCCATTGTTTCTGTAGGAAATTAGCATTAAATCCATCTGAAACCCCCATGTCCCTCAACTGCAGGTGACTGTTACTGGCCCCAGCTGCCACCCTTGCGCTTGATTACTTCCATATGGGGCTGTGCAAAGAAGTAGTAGTCATTTATTGATTTCCACCACAAGCCCCCACATCAAACATAATAACCTGAAATCTATTAGGCCTCCAATAGGCTGTAACTCAATTGGCATTACACTGTGATGAACATTTTTACAAGCAAAAATAATTATGTGTGTTTTCTTCCTTCTTAGCCTCTTTCCTAAATGTCAGCTGGAGAAAACCCTGAGTTATCATAGTGGAGTAGTAATATGAATGTCTGGAGCTAGATGCTTCTGAGTAGTGGAGCTTTAAGAATTTGGATGGACTTGTCGGAAAAATTTTAGTCACTATTTTAAATATTTCATACCACACCCATAGTGTTCAAGCAAACCAGGGCCTAGTGAGTCTTTAGGATAGAGATGGGAAGGGACACAGATCTGTATTAAACTGCCTTATTAAATGATTTGGAGTGTTCAGTATGTTGAAAAAGAAGCCTAGTTTAAAAGGTTGGTTGAGGAAAACTATATGCGGTCAGTGTTGGTTAGTGCACTCTGGTTGTAGTTTGCCTCAGACACCACATAAGATAGTTCATGGCTTAAAAACTTCTTTATCATTAAATGTGTGTGTTTCATTTTGGGTCTTGTTATGAATTGATTGTAGTAGTGTGCTGACACATACCTGAGATCCCAATTTTTAAAAGGTAAGAAGATCTCAACTTTGAGGCTACCCCCCAACAGTAAGCTCAAAGCTAGCCTACCAGTCAAAACCTTATTTCAAAACATAAAAAGGTGAATTGGATTTAAAATCCGAAATCCAATTTTAAGGACAATTTGAAGTTGCCTTGGCTTCCAATGATTATGTTGACTGATAAGTTATTTCTTTGCTACCTGTGAAATGAGCCAATTCAAGCCAGACTAGATTATATTAAAGGCAGGTTTGCTCTCTCTCTTTTACCCTCTTGCTCTCTTGCCTCTTGTCCCATTGCTCCCTCTCTCCATTCCCTTCCTCTCTCCATGTGGTCATGGCCGCCTCCACGTCTCTATTCTCTCCCCTCTGCCTTCTCTCTGCCTCTACTACTCTCTTAACTCCCCTCCCCATGCCCTAAATAAACTATATTCTATACTTTAAAAAAAAAAAAAGGCAGGTTTATTGGGAAGCTGCTCTCAGTTCACTAGCCCCAAGGACTGAGGCCAGGAAAGTTGCCTTGGGGAAGGGGGAATCGGGGAGGAAGAGAAAAAAGAGAAAGGGTGCTTATGCAGAGAAGAGACCAGAATGTCTGGTTTATATGGGGAGGATCCCCTAGGGTGGAAAGTTCAAGGTTGGGGCAGAGTATAACAGGTTGGGACTGAGTGATACTGGGAGAACCTGGAGGCTAGGTTGCTTTGGTATGTAAAATATGAACCTCAGTCCCTTGTCCCAGGGTCCAAAACCAAACACTGACTTTGTCCAAGTTAAAACCACACCAGTGAAGAGTATCCTAGTAGACTGTGCCACAGCCCCGGGAGTCAGCCGGTTTGCTGACTTGAGTGAGTGTTTCATTTTGCAGCTCAGGTTTTATCATAAAATCCTTAGTTTATAACATCATAAATCAGATTATTTAATATGTCCGATATTTAAAGTGACACTTTTATTACTTCAAAGTTAGTATATGGAAATATGAATATAGGACCATTTCTGTTGAGGATACATCTTTTTACCTTTCTGTTCTATTTCTGAGTTTAAAGAGGTTTAGGGTTTGAAAAACTCTTGATGACCAGAACTTTATCTGGCAATTTCTTTGTTCAAGGCAAGTCTCCAGGTATGGCATGGTTGCATTTAGAATAGGTTAGTGTTTGAATTAGAGTGTTCAGAGAGCTTGGAAATCTACTTCATCATTTTTAGGTTTTGTTTGTTTGTTTTTGAGACAGTGTCTTTTTTGTTTTGTTTTGTTTTGTTTTTTCAAGACAGGGTTTCTCTGTATAGCCCTGGCTGTCCTGGAACTTACTCTGTAGACCAGGCTGGCCTTGAACTCAGAAATCTGCCTGCCTCTGCCTCTCAAGTACTGGGATCAAAGGCGTGCGCCACCACTGCCCGGTGAGACAGTGTCTTATTATATAGCTCTGGCTGTCCTAGAACTCACTATTATGTGGACCAGGCTTGCCTTTACCTCACAGATTGTCCTGTCTCTGCCTGGAATGCTGGGATTAAAGGCACACATCTCCATGCACATGCAGTGTCATTATTGTAAGCAGAAAGACGAAAAGATGGAAAAAGATAAGGTGTTTGATTAGTGTTTGTTGCTGTGAAGAGACACATGACCAAGGCAGTTCTTACAAAAGAAAACATTTACTTGGAGCTCGCTTACAGTTTAAGAGGGCTATTCCATTGTTGCCATGTTTGGGAGCATGGTGCCAGAACTATATGATCCAAAGGCAGAGAGATGCTGGGTCTGGTGTGGACTTTTAAAAAGTCAAAGCCCACCCCCAGTGGCAAACTTCTTCTAACAAGGCCACATCTACCCAACAAGGCAACACCTAATCTTTATCAAGTACTGCTACTCCCTGATGACTATAATCATTCAAATATATGGGCCCATGGAGGCCATATTCAAACCACTGCATCAGGGAAAAAGAAAGTGGCATTTGGAACTAGATCTTATGCTCATAGAGTTGGGGTACATTCCTTTGCAGTTTGGAACTAAAACAAGATGGAACAGTTGTAAGTACAGTATTATTGGTATAGCTATTACTTTCGGGTTTGTGTGTATATTTTAATAATTTTTTTAAAACCTGAAAAATAGGTAAGAGGTTTTGTTTTTAAAATTGCATATAAGTGTTTTGCTTGCACATATGCCTGCATGCACATGTACCACTTGTGTGCTTGGTGCCCTCAGAGGACAAAAGAGAGTGTTAAAGTTCCAGATGGTTGTTAGCTATCCTGTGTGTGCTGGGACTGAAACCCAGGCCCCATGGAAGGTCAACTAGTGCTCTTAGTCCTTGAGCCATCTCTCCAGTCCCTTGCTTTCCTTTTTTCAACTTTTCTATCTAAAATAGCTAAGTGTAATCATGCCTGTAAATATTTCAGTGTACTTGTTAAAAGCTGCAGACTTTGCTTATATAACCACGGTTATCAAAAGAGTGATGCTGCACCATTAAACTAAAAGATCTTATTCTCAAATTTAGATAGAGAAACAAAGCTGGTAATTCTTCTAGGATTGATACAAAACAATCCTGTTTTGTGTGGCTGGTCACTCTACTAAAAGTAGTATACTACATTTAATAAGAGATAGAGTCAGGCAGATAGACAGAGAACATGAAAGAGAGGTACCAGTGCTCTAGTACCTGGGAAACAAAGGCAGGTCTGCTTTCATAATGAGTTTTAAGAATTTTGAGAGCTAGATGGTTGAAATCCTGTCTCCAGAGAAGAAGGGTTAGAAGGGGCTACTTACTGATGAGTAACATACCTATCAGTCACAAATATATTATACTGCTCTTGCTGAGGACCTGGGTTCAAATCCCAGCAGCCACATGGTGGCTCACAACTTTTTAATTCTTTTTCCAGGGGATCTGATACTCTTTTTTTTTGCCTCCATGCATGCCAGATATGGAAACATACACCTTTAATCCCAGCAGCACTGGGGAGGCAGTGGTAGGCAGATCTGAGTTTGAGGCCAGCATAATAGTTTGAGGCCAGTTGTAGTACAGTTATGAACAGAGACCTGTGCCCCACCCTCCTACCTCCAATAAACAAACAAGTCAATAAATAAATAAGCATGTAAGAAATAAATATGGGGCTAGAGATGTAGTACAGTTGATAGTGTGCACAAAACCCAAGGTTCAATTTCCTGTCAGTTTATTACAGAACTTGTCTGTAATTTTAGCACTTGGGAAGTGAAGGTAGAAGGAGGATCAAGATTTTCCTTGGCTAACTGAATAGGAAGTTGGAAACCTGCCTGAATTACAAGGTGCTCTGCCTTTAAAAACCAAAATAAAGATCAGTAGATGGCCATCAACAATTATAGCAAAACCAGGGTTTGATACTAAGTGGTCAGTTTACAGTTACCTGAAGAAATAGACTATTCTAAATTACATTATAGAAATCTAATAGATATCAGAAGAAAGACTATTCCAGGGCAGTTTAAATGATGAGAATAAGTTTGGTATGCTCAAAGAAAAGGAAAAAGCCTAGTATAATTATAGTGTTGTAGTGAAGAAATGAGATTGTCCCTTCCACCACCACCCTGCATCTAAGTTTTTTACAATTATATATAATATGTAATTTGAGGGAAGGGACAC
This sequence comes from Mastomys coucha, assembly GCF_008632895.1. Taxonomy (NCBI): domain Eukaryota; kingdom Metazoa; phylum Chordata; class Mammalia; order Rodentia; family Muridae; genus Mastomys; species Mastomys coucha. Next base: position 140,338,549 of record NW_022196897.1, read on the forward strand.
CTGTGCTGTGATTCACATGTGGAGGTCAGAGAAGAACTTTCAGGAGTTCTCTTCCACCAGGTAACTTCTGAAGGTTGGACCCAGGTTGTCAGGTGTTGTGGTAAGAACCCAGTCTCTCCGGTTCTGGTCAATTGTTTTAAAGATTTATTTTTATTATTATACATAAGTACACTGTAGCTGACTTCAGACACAGCAGAAGAGGGTGTCAGATCTCATTACGGGTGGTTGTGAGCCACCATGTGGTTGCTGGGATTTGAACTCAGGACCTTCGGAAGAGCAGTCAGTGCTCTTTCCTGCTGAACCATCTCGCCAGCCCTCTGGTCAATTGTTTTAAATATATAATTTATTTTTATTTTATGTTCATTTTGGTGTTTTGCCTCAGTGTGACTTTGTGAGTGTGTCAGAACCCCTAAAACTGTTACAGACAGGTGTAAGCTGCCGTATGGGTGTTGGGAATTGAACTTGGATCCTCTGGAAGAGCAGCTAGTACTTTTTTAATTGCTGATCCATCTCTCCAGCCCTTTATAATTTTTTAAGAGTTAATTTATTTATGTATGCACACCAGAAAAGGGCATCAGATCTTGTGGAACTGCATTTGGAGACAGTTGTGAACCACCATGTAGTTGTGGAGAGTTGAACTCACTAACCCCTGGAAGCCAGTTCCCTTAACCTCTGAGCCATCTCTCCAGCCCCCTTATCAATTTTTTAATTTTTATTTTACTTCATTTTTTTTTCATGGTCTCATTGTATATAGTCTAGGCTGGCCTGGGATTCACAGAGATCTGCTGCCCCTGCTTCTTGAGATTTGGGGTTAAAGCCACCACCACCCCTTGCCCATGATTTAAAGTGTGGAGGGTGAATCATTTCGAGCTTTCAAAATGAAGTTAGACAAATAAACTTGGATGCTGTACATATTTTATTAAACAATTGGGATGGCAGAAATATTTCTGGCAACCTCATTTTCATTTTTATCTGTAGGACAAAGTAAACTTTTTTCTCCCCAGCAGACCATATGGTGTTTGCACAGGCTGCTTATGTGAGGTGGCTGCATTATTTTTCTTTCAGGATAAAATGTTTTACCTGATGCCAGTGTTCTGAAACGTTTATTTTCTAGTCATCAGTATGTGCAGCAATTATTCTAGTCGTTCTATTTTTTTCTTTACTTCCCCCGTATTTCCTTACGGTGTCATATATATTTTAGGCTAGTCTAAAACTTTCTCAAGCTTAGGGCAACCTTGAACTTCTGATCTTCTTCTTCATACCTTTTGAGCACTAGGATTGTGGTTATGAACCACCACACATAATTTTATGAGTTACTAATGGTATAACCCAAAGCTTTATGTATTTTAGCGCTAGCACTCTACCAGATAAACTATTACCAAAGTTCTTAACCTGTTTTTGAGACAGTCTCACTATGTGCCCCTGTATGACTTGGACCTCACTATATGTGTACCAGGCTGGTCTTGAACTCAAGAGATTCACCTTCCTCAAGATGAGACCTCTATTCCTGGTGATACAAATTAGAGGAAGCCATACTACTTAAGCTGCTGCTGTCTTTTTGTTTTGTTTTGTTTTGTTTTTTAAGACAGGGTTTCTTTGTATAGCCTTGGTGGTCCTGTAACTTGCTCTGTAGACCAGGCTAGCTTTGAACTCATAGAGATCCACCTGCCTCTGCCTCCTGAGTGTTCAGATTAAAGGTATACACTACTATTACCCAGCTACCTAAACTTCTCGAGTGCTGGATTATAAGTATAGGACATCATTCATATATGTATTGTATTTAAAGAATACATTTCAGGACAGGAGATAGCTCAGTCAGGTGACAGTCGAGTAAGTACAAGGATGAAGTTCACATTCCCAGCACAATGTCAAAGTTGGTATGATAGCACATAGCTGTAACTCAAAGTTGGGGTGTTTTGGGGAGATAGGTGCATTCCTGGAGCTCAGCCAGTCATTCTAACTAGATTGATGAGCTTCATGTTCAATAAGAGACCCAATTTCAAAAAATTAAGAGAGAACAGATAAGGATGATACTGGATGTCATCTGTCATTTCTCCACACACTTACTTATAACAGTACACACTCTCAAAATTGATCATGTATATATACATGTATACACACCATGCAGGTTCGTTTGTTTTTTTTTTCTTTTTCTCTTTCTCTCTCTCTCTTCCTTTCTTTCTCTTTCTTTCTTTCTTTCTTTCTTTCTTTCTTTCTTTCTTTCTTTCTCTCTCTCTCTTTCTCTCTTTCTTTCTTTCTTTCTTTCTTTCTCTCTTTCTTTCTTTCTTTTCATTTTTCAACACAGGATTTCTCTGTATATATAGCCCTGGCTGTCCTGGAACTCATTCTGTAGACCAAGCTGGCCTCAAATTCAGAAATCCACCTCCCAAGTGCTGGGATTAAAGGCAGGTGCCACCACTGCTGCCTGGCACCATGCAGGTTCTTTTTTTTTGTTTTGTTTTTTGTTTTTTGTTTTTTTGTTTGTTTGTTTTTTCGAGACAGGGTTTCTCTGTGTATCCCTGGCTGTCCTGGAACTTACTCTGTAGGCCAGGCTGGCCTCGAACTCAGAAATCCCCCTGCCTCTGCCTCCCAAGTGCTGGGATTAAAGGCATGCGCCACCACTGCCCGGCACCATGCAGGTTCTTAAGATGTGCTGGAAGAGTAGGTGTGGATAGATTTAACTGAAGGTGCAACTGGAACATGACAGAGATTCCAAGACAAGGAAGGCTAGGCATAGGGAGCACAACTTTTTTATATGGCAAAGGTTTGTTTTGCATTAATAACTTTTTGTTTTTAAATTTTATGTGTATAGGCATTTTGCCTGCTTCTTATGTCTTTACAGTGTGTGCGTACCTGGTGCCCACAGAGGTCAGAAGGGAGGGGGTGTTGGATCCTCTAGGATGGAAGTTACAGATAGTTGAGTCACCATGTGTACTGAGAACTAAACTTGGATTCTCTGCAAGAGCAGCAAGTATTCCTAGTCAGTGAGCCATCTCCTAAGCTCCCGGAGACCTTCTTATTATAGTAGGTATTGGTACTTCCATGTTTACTCTGATGGCATAGGTGGCTATTTGCTCTGCCAAAGTGCCCATCTACCTTCCATTTATGATGTTTGGATTCAGTCCCTCACAGTTACATTGAGCTTTTAATCTTGAAAAGCTTTTCATCCTCATAAAGGCCCCTCGGGGTAGGAAGTAAAAGCCAGGTGTCATATTTTTATCGAAGAGAAAACTGGGACACCATCCTGGTAGCTATCACTTCAGATCTTAGATAAGGTTGTTTTCCATAGCTTGACTGCAGAGAGTGCTTTCCAATAGGAAGAATCTCCTTCAGGTATTTTGTATATCCCTGAATGCTACCTGAGGCCACCTTACCCAAGTGCCTGGCAAGGCAGACTGTGTGGTTGCTGATCATGCAGCTAACAGCCTGACATTTGCAAGCTGCAGCTGTACCCTTTTGCTCCAGTCTATATTTCTGCCTGCATTTGTGAAGAATCACAGAATCTGGAAGAATGTAAGTTAACCATTCCAAACTTGGAAGTTTGCTCTGTGTGTGTGGGAGTATTCTGTACTGAGAGCTGATCCTGAAATCTCATAGTGGGTACTGTTCTCTCAGTTCATTTATTGCCATCTTAGTTCATCATCCCCATGCCAGTTTTAGTTTAATGCCAAAATAAGATTGAGTGATCATGATAGATAAATTGAGTGGGTGCTAAGTGTGTCACTGAAGTGTCTGCCAAAGACAGTTTTCTCTGATTTTGTTCTTCTATTCCTTAGCCTGTTTTGGCAAATATATAATAACCTGGTTACATTTCAGGGTATCACTGAGCAGAGTTGTTTAGTGAACTCCTCTCTTTCCCACTTGAGACGGGCTCTCAATTATTAACCCATTCTGGGTCCTGTCCTCTTACTCATGGTGACTTTTTTTTTTTTCCCCACATTCTCCCAAGTGCTATGATTAAAGGTGTGAACCATCATTTTAGGCTGTGTGGTTTGTTTTTTATGCTTTAGGGACAAAATTGTGCCTTATGTACCTCTGGTTGCTTGGTAACCGCTGTGTATTCACACCAACTCTAAGCAGCCTCCTGTTTCTTCCCAATTGCTGGGATTACAGACATGCACCACTGTGCTGGGCTTATGCACCCCTGGATACTAAACCCAGGATCTTGTGAATTAAGCAGGTACTATGCCAACTGAGCCATATTCCATGACTCCTATTCCGTTTGTTTGCTTGTTTTTTCTGTTTAGCCTTGGCTGTCCTGGACTTTGCTCTGTAGACCAGCCTGGCCCCAAACTCACAGAGATCAGCCTGCCTCTGCCTTCAGAGTACTAGGATTAAAGGTTTGTGCCACCACTGCCTAACAAGTTTGTTACTATACTTTAAAGCACAACTGTTGCTACTTCTTAAGCAAACCCATTAGTTTGCTAAAGTGAGAAACCATTTTCATTATCAGTGAGGGCATAACTGGGCTTTTTAAAATATAGCTTCTACTTCTAGCTTTTTTTTTTTTTTTTTTTTAAGATACTTTATTTTCATAATGGGTCACAACATAAGCTTGTGGTCCATTCTGCCAATGTGCAAGCTACAAATGCTTGCTCAGCAGCTGAAGAGCACTCATTAGTATCATGACTGAAAAGTGAATAAAAATCCATATAAAACAAATATTCAAGGTTTCCATAGGAACACAGTAAGTGTGACCCCCATCTCCTAGCCTTCCATACTGCATTGGTGCCAACCTCACTCTTACAAAGACATTCCAAACTAGCAGTAATTAAGTTAAATGGCTTAATGCCTTAATTCAAGCTAAACTTGCAGGTAAGAGCTACAAAAATGGCATCTACACATTGATTCTAGCAGGAGCACAGGCTGCAGCATGACAGTCTATTCTGCTCTCCTGGGCACAAAACATGAGCAGAGTGCCATCATCCTGCTCCTCCACTTTCGGCAGGAAGCCATGGCTCTGGATCTGCTTCATGAGTTGCCACATTGGCCGTGACATTCTATAGCAGATGTTTGGCCTCTGGAACCCACGGGAAGTAGAAAGCAGCAGCATGGTTTTCATTAGCTATAGACTGCATTTACTGTCTGTCACTTTGAGCTGTGGTCAGTCTTAGTCAGAACGTACAAACTTCATTGAGTCTTACAATTGTCTCTTTTTTTTGTTTTGTTTTTGAGACAAGGTCTCACTATGTACTCCTGGCTGTTTTGGAACTTGCTATGTAGATGAGGCTGGCCCAGAACTAAGAGAGATCTGCCTTCTTCAGCCTTCCAAATGCTGGGGTTAAAGGCATGTACTCTCCTCAATTTAGATTTCTTTTGTTAAAGTTCTAGACTTAAGTACAACAAAACTAGTGTGTGTGTGTGTGTGTGTGTGTGTGTGTGTGTGTGTGTGTGTATCCTGAGTATAATTTAACATCCCTGTGCCTCGGCTTTTTTTGTTTGTTTTTATAAGACAGGGTTTCTCTGTGTAGCCCTGGCTGTCCTGGAGCTCACTCTGTAGACCAGGCCGGCCTCCAACTCACAGAAATCCACTTGCCTCTGCCTCTTCAGTACTGGGATTAAAGAAAATGTATTTTTCTAGGATAATTTATGTATGATTGAGTCATCTTTTTATTGACTTTTGGTTTTTCTTTTGGACCTTGAGATAAACTGTTTCCAGGTATTTGTTGAAAGAAACCGTTGCTATCAGTGTCAGTTTCCTAAAGAACTTGTGTATTCATTGGTGTTGTCCCCGATGCCCAGCTTGTTTAGTCTTCATAATGCAAGCTTTTAGAGTTGCTATAGTGTACGGTGTCCCATAGACTGGTATGACAACTCCCTGCTTGTAATGCCTAGAGCTGTCATCCAAAGAGGCCAAACACATGGCACTATAGTGCTTTTCCAGATGTCATTCCCTCTGTTTGGATGACTTAGAGCTTATAAAGGGTATTTGCTCTTGAATAGCAGAAGAAAACTGTTTCTTTGGCATAAGGCCCACCCTGGCAGCATTCTACATCAGCTCTTGATTAGAAGTGAATGCTAGTCAGTCAGGACGTCTGATATCAGACCTAGCCTTCAAGATGAAATAGGGTAGGAAAGCTAAAGGTTGACTTAACTAGCTCTGCGAGAATCTGAAAGAAGCCCCTTTCACAGCTGTGGTACAGAGCCCGAGTGCTTTATGTATTAATCAAAAAATGTCTACATATAGAAACTGCTCTTAGAAAGGAGGCAGTGTGATGAGTGGTAGAAACCTTTTGTACTGCTTTTTCGAAATATATCAATAAAATACAGATATCATATATTCAAATGCTGATTACTGGTTCTTTTTTGTTAAATTTTAAAGATTGTTTATGTGTGTGAATTGTTTTGCCTGTCTGTATGTTACTGCACAAAGTATGTAGTGCCAGTGGATGCTAGAAGAGGGTATTAAATGCACTGTAACTGAAGTTACAGGCTATTGTGAGCTGCCATGTGGGTACTGGGACCAAACCCAGGTGAACCATCCCTCCGGCCACCTGGCTAAAGAAGTAAAAATTTTTTTGTGGGGGTGGAGGAAGAGACAGGGGCTTACTACACAGTCCTGGAACTCATGTGAACCAGACCAGCCCTGAACTCACAGAGGTCTCCATCTGCCTCTCTACTTCCAGAGTACTCAGATTAAAGACTGGCTTCCCTTCCCTTCCCTTCCCTTCCCTTCCCTTCCCTTCCCTTCCCTTCCCTTCCCTTCCC